>NC_056699.1:2283739-2291239 GCF_018831695.1 Puntigrus tetrazona
ACCTGCTCGTCTGTGAATCCTAGGTTAGGGTTAGCATGACCGTTTTCAACATTGAGAACAACAAGCAAACATTTCACAACTTTTACAGTATTTTTGATCAATTAAATCAGAAGACACTGTAAATTATTGACTTTAAAACTGTCAAATGATTCATTGCATACAAAAATGTTTGTTTACATAATATATGTGTGTGTGTGTGTGTGTGTGTGTGTGTGTGTTTATTATTCTTATATGAGCACTCACACATACAGCATATATTTTGAAAACTTTCACTTTATGTTCATATAACTTATAAATATATGTATAAACGCAACATTTTCTTAAATATATGCATGCGAGTGTGTTATACACACACACACACAGACACACACACACACACACAGACACACACACACACACACACAGACACAGACACACACACAGACACAGACACACACACAGACACACACACAGACACACACACACACACAGACACACACACACACAGACACACACACACACAGTTCATTTTTGGTCCCAAATGGTCAATTATTTCTCAAAGTTAAATTTTTACTGTATTATTGATCAAATGAAAGCATCCTTGGTGAGCAGAAGACGCCTCACAAACATTAAAAGCTACTTGTGAATACGGTCAGAAACGTGCTCTTCTTGACCTCTGACCTCGGTCTGGACCCTCAGCTGGTTGCTCAGCCCCTCTTTGTCCTGCAGCAGGCGGCGCTCCGAGTTCTGCAGCTTGTCCAGAGCGCTCCTGAAGTCCAGCGGCTCGGCCGAGGGTGACGGGGGACGCTCGTCCCGGTGCTGCGGGGACCCTCTGTCCTCGGCGTGGGGCCCCGGGCGCGGGCTCCGGCTGATAGCGGCCCTCGGGACCACGATCCTCACGGCCTCCAGCTCAGTGCAAGCGTCTCGGCTCACCTTGCCCAGGTGCAGGACTCCCGCCGGCGCTCTCGGACTGGGCTTCGGAGAGCCCATCGCTTTCAGGAGCGGGGCCCCTGCCGAGAGCTCAGGGGCCACCGGGGGCTTGTCCGTCTCCATGCCATCGCCGGGGCCGCGGACGGCCACCGCGGACACATCTGAGACACATCAGAGAGGTGTAGAGTAATCAGCATGTGTGAGGAGATATCATCAGACGCTGGACAGATGAACTCACCTTTGATGATCACTGCCGTGGACATGACTGAGGGCCGTCTGCCTGAGAACAAAACACTTTTTAATAAACTAATGTTACATTTTAAGCTCATTTCATACACTAATTCATATTTGTAATTATTGTGCATTTAAACAACAATATAAAAAAAGTTTGCACCTTTAAATGTATGCACATTTTACATAGCAACATTTAAATTACTACATTACTTCACAAAGAAACTGTATATTTTCTGCACATTTGAAACATTAATTAGCTTTTTATTAAAATGTCATGATGCAAAAGCCAAGATTAATCCTGCACAGAAAAATAACATTTTAATTTTTTATTTGATGCAATTTCACGCAGGAAATATTATATTTACTTCTATCTAAACTGTATATAACTTATCAGAAAATTAATATTTAAATAAATGAATTATATTTTTATATGCTAAAAGTACATGCATTTTGTTGAAAGTCTAGATCATTCCTGCACAGACAAATATATATATATATATATATATATATATATATATATATATATATATATGACTCCTGCATGGAAAAATAACTTAGAACTTACAAAAATGTAATGTACATTGTGTGAAATATATATATATATATATCGTTGTAATAGTCTAAATTACTTCTAAATAGAAAAATTTCTTTTAATTCCAGGATGCAACAACTTTAACATCTTTTGATTATTTCTAGTGTTTCTTAATCACATCTAAATGCGACTGGAACAAATCAACAGACCAGTAGAAACGAGTCAGAAATTAATTAAGGAGGATTAATCGAGTTAAGCCGGTTTATCGTCCTGACTGAATCTAACCTGATGAACTCCTTAACCTGAGAGGGTTCCGTTAGTTGAGTTCGTCAAAACAACTAGTTAACTCATCGGCGGGGACGTCTGTGGAGAACTCTTTAAGAGCGTTTCTTCAAAACACAGACACGTTTGCGCTGTTTATATGTGTTTGTTTATTATCTGGTTTATGGTCAGATTGCGTAACAAGAAAGCCCTGGCTCTCAGGTGATAACACCGACGGTGTCGCGCGAAAGCGTTCCCCTAAAACAAAACGCGACGACGTTAACGAACTTACTAAACGATAAACATTAGTGTTTCGTGATGAATTTCGCCACGTACCTCAGAGCGTCGAGCTCACGGTCTCCATGATGAAAGCGGAAACAGCTGATGGCGGCGGAAGTGACGCGAGGCGGAACTAATGAGTTCGGCGCGTGTTTCCGGGGACCCGCTGACGGACGCGGCACCCGGTTGTTATGATTCTGAAGCCGTGAGCAGGTCTGCTGGACGTTTTCGTAAAATATCACGCTTTAAACAATTATTTTTGAGTCTATAAACACCAGACAAGCTCATTAGAATCAGGGATAACACGCTGATAATCACTGTGTTGTTTTTGTGCGTGTGAATATTTCTACTTGAGTCCTCTCTCGTGCGGAAACACAAAAGAAATATCGCTCAAACAATACATTTTGTTAAATCATAAAATATTTTACGATAATATAGTTTTAAAGGCACAATTGTAACAAATATTAGACGCATAGTAATAACCATGACATACAAAGTCAACATTTATGAGACAAAGGGTTTAAATTATAACGTATTATGTTATAATAATTATTTGTTGTAACACAACTGTACTTTTATCTCATAATTAGGACTTTTAAATTCATAATTAACTTCTGAACTTATTTTAATCTCATAATTGTAAGTTTTTATGCAGTAATTTAGTTTTTTATGTCCTGATTATGACTTTCTGATCATATTATGATAGTAATAATCGTGTTTGTAATTTAATAACATTGACTATATCACAGTGCAGATTTTTATGTCATTATTATGTCTCATAATTATACTTTTTAAACTCATTATTTGGATATTTTCACAATTGTGACTATTTCCTCACAATTTTAACTTTGCGTCCTAAAAGTCATTTATTTGGCAGTTTATCTCATAATTGTGACATTTTTCTCAGTTTCATATTTCTGTCATTTATTTTCATTTGTTTTTATAAAACCTCATCGTTTCACGACGTTCATCTCATAACTGACTTTTGATCTCACAGCCGTGGCTTCTTATCACATTTATTTAATCATTTATCTCATAATTCTTTGACATTTCCTCAATTTTACCTTTCAGTCATAAATGTAAAAGTTTTTATTTTTTTGTTTCATAATTAAGGCTTATCTCTTAATTTTGGCTCGTGTAGCATACTTTTTTTAAATGCTATAATTTTGAGTGTATCTCTATTTTTTCACTTTTATTCCGACTCTGTCGTCTAAATCTCCTAATTACGATTCAGTGAGTTTTGTCGAGCCGGTCAGTGTTTCTCCACAGGAGTGATGGGAGTTCACGGACTGTGGAAGCTTTTGGAAAGCACCGGGAAACCCATCAATCCTGAAACGCTGGAGGGGAAGATCTTGGCTGTCGGTATCCTTACAGTATCTTATTGTAATGCAGTCACGACGGCGGTTCTGTAAGAATAAGTTTCGGCTGTGGACCCATGACTCGCCCGTCACAGACATCAGTATCTGGCTGAATCAGGCGGTCAAAGGCGTGCGGGATCGCCATGGGAACGCCGTGCAGAACGCCCATCTCCTCACGCTCTTCCACCGCCTCTGTAAGCTGCTGTTCTTCCGCATCCGACCCGTGTTCGTGTACGACGGAGACGCGCCGCTGCTCAAGAAACAGACACTGGTGAGCTCCACTTCTGACCGGCGGCGCATGCAGGTAAAACGTGATGCTTGACCCGTCCTGGACCTCCTCAGGCCCTCAGGAGACAGCGGAGGGAGGAGACGAGCCGCGAGTCCAAACAGACCCATGAGAAGCTCCTCCGGACCTTCCTGAAGAGACAGGCCATCAAAGCGGCTTTAGGAGAGCAGAGGTGCGTCGGGGGCCGTATTCCTTCTCAGAAATCACTTCCAGAGTTAAATACTTGATGCTTGTTGTAAAATAAAAATTTTAGTACCAGCTATCAATTCTTTGAATCATTCGTTCAAGAGAGTCATTCAAAACACTGACTCGCTGAATCTTGAGTGAATCACTGAATTTTGTGAGATTATGTTTAGCTGTCCGATATTTATTCTTCAGATTTGTAAGAGAACTGCAACCTCCATTAAAAATAAAAAAGCTTCGGTGGTTCCAGAATCTTAAAACGAGTTTTGAAGGGATTCACCGGCGAATGAAGTGTTTCACAAAAAGAGACACCGAATGAATCGGTTTGCTGCTTAAAAGTGTTTTGTCCTGCAGTCAGGAGGCGGTTCCCAGCCTGTCCTCGGTGAGACGAGACGATCAGGACGACATGTACGTCCTGCCTGCCCTTCCTCCCGATGAAGGAGGAGACGAGAGCAGGTGAGGAGAGCACTAATCAGACGTGATGAGAACGAGGGAACATGCTTTCAGTCGTGTCTTTACATGCATGCTGCTGCAGTTCAGAGGAGGAGCGAGACGCAGACGGATCTCTGCAGACCTCCAGCAGGTTCCAGGTGAGATTCACTCTGATTAAAAACAACGGAAGGATTTGAATCTCAAAATGTAGACTTTTTAAATTAGGACTCGTGTATGACTATTTCATTCTAAAATGTCATTTTTTTTCTTTTAATGCAGAATTTTTAATCTCATTACTTTTGCTTATATGACTTTTATTTCATAATTACAATTTATTAATCTCAAAGGTTTTGACGTTACCATCAAAAATATGACTTTAAATCTCAATTATGATTTCTTAATTACGACAATATAATTTTTAACTCTTTATTTTAACGTTTCCCTCACAATTGACTTCTTAACTTATAATTATGACTTCTAAACTAATCATTTTGATGTTTTTCTCACAACTCTGAATTTCATTTCTTAATCTTATCTTAATCCCAAATCCTAATCTCATCATTTTGACTTTTCCCTCATAATTATGTCTTTAAGTATCAATAATTCCTAATAATTCTGACATTCGTCTCATTATTACGAACTCTTAATTTCAACATTTTAACCTTTTCCTCAAAAAGATGACTTAAAATCTCATAATTAAGATTTCTTAATCTCTCTCTATGACTATAAATATCAAAATGATGACGTCTAAACTAATCACATTGACGTTTTCCTAATAATTCCGACTTTTATCTCATCATTATGACTTCTTAATTTGAATGTTTCCTTCAAAAATCATCATCAGGATTTCTTAATCTGTTTTTTTCTTAGTCTGGGTGTTTTAATCTCCGTCTAATAACTGTGGCGTGACTTTTTTAGCGGCAGTAGAAGCATCTCGCACGTCTCTGATGTGTTTGTCTCCGTCAGGAGGAGCTCTACGACAACCCAAACTCTGTAGACATCAACTCTGAGGAGTTCTCCCTCATGCCTCCGGAGATCAAGCACGAAATCCTGAAGGAGATGAAGGAGTTCAGCAAGAGACGCCGCACCCTGCTCCACAAACCCCCCGAGGTGCTCCGGTTCCTTCGGTTTGTTCCCGGTTGTGTGGGCTCGTGTGTAACCGTGGATGCTGCTGATTGTCTCAGAGGTCGGGCGAGTTCTCTCGGTACCAGCTGGCCGGTCTCCTGCAGAGGAACAGTCTGAACCAGCGTCTGGAGGGAGTGGAGCAGGAGATGAACCAGAGCCGAGGGCAGCACACAGAGATCCGCCGCCTGGCGTCCGAGGACTCCTCACACTACATCCTCATCAGAGGTCACCGGGAGCGTGGTTCTGACTGCTTGTCCAATCATTTGGATCTAAATTGTCCTTATGATCATGGCTGTCTCATCGTGTTGACGTTTTAAACAATTTGTGGCTTTTTTTGAATTAACAGACAAAAACACAATCAAACAAAGAGTTAAACCATATTGAACAAAACAATAATAATAATCATAATTTTATAAAATAAAAATAAAATTCAATCTATATGTAAACCATCTATTTTATTATTATTCAAATAAAATGTAGCTTTTTTGATGCATTTGATTTGATCTAAAATACAGTTACAATTTAGCAATTTTATTGTAATTTCAAGCAGCTGTTTTCTCTGTGAATGTGTGTTAAAGAGGGATTTATTTCTGTGATTTTCAGCATCATTTCTCCAGTCTTCAGTGTCACGTGATCTTCAGAAATCAGAAGAATATACTGATTTATTATCGATGTTGAAAACGGTTGTGCTGCTCAATATTTTTGTGGAAACCAGGATGCATTTTATTTTTCAAGATTCACAGATGAATAGATCAACAGAACAGCATTTACAAAAAAAATGTGTAACTTTGTAAAATGTCTTTACTGTCACTTTAGATCAATTTAATGCATCCTTAATTAATAAACATATTAATAAAATAATCTGCTGGCTGCACAGGAATACATCTTGAAGTAAGTTTTTGAGCAAAATTTGTAATGTCCACAGTTCTATGATGCAGCTAAACAAATCTTAAAGGTTTTATAAAATAAATAATAATTTTTTTTATTTAAAAAAATTTTAATTTGACATTTTATACTAAATTTTTAGTATATACTTAGCACATTTTTATGATTTAACCAAATTTTTTGATTGCTTTTTAAATGTATTTTTAAATAATTATTTTTAATTTGTAAACTTAAAGAACATTTGCTCAATTTAACGCTTCCTTGTTGAATGAAAGAATTAATTTCCTTCCCCTGCTGTATTTGTTGTCTTTGCGTGTTCTCCAGGGTCCCAGAAGAAGCCGAGCGCTCCGGAGGGTCCGTCGGCTCCAGCGCTCTGGTCCAGCGCTCCGTGGGAGCGTAAAGAGAGGCCCAAAGGAAAGCCAGAGCCCTTGTGGAGGCCCGTGACCGAGGAAGATGAGAACAAGCCTTCCTCGTCCTGTGCCGAGGAGAAGCCGTCCCCTCCTCGAACTCTCGAAGCCATCCAGAGCGCAGTGACCGATCCCTCAGATGACCAGAGACGCAGAAGATACGTCCTCAGCAGCTCCGAGGACGAGGATGCAGACGGAGACGTTTCTCCCAGGACTCTGCTGGCCATACAACAAGCTCTGGGAGAAGAAGATGTGGAGCGGAAAGAGCCGAGGAGATCCGAGGATGAAGATGATCCTGGAGTCGGAGCTTCCTCTCGGTCCAGAACGCCCGTCATTCCTGTGAGATCAGATACAGAAAGCCCGGACGAGACCCCCGAGCCTCCGGACGCTGCGGTATATCATCCTCTGATTCAAAACGCTTCCTCGGACCCCCAACCTGAGAATACAGAGCGTACGATTCAGATGGAGGACGAGAAAGAGAAGCGTGAAGAGGAGGAGAGCAGCTCTGAAGGTACACCGAAGCAGTCGTCAGCAGCACAGAAATCTGTATATAGAAATATCATAGAAATAGACAACAATACACTGTATTTTCTGTTTTTATGACAAAAA
>NC_056699.1:2296239-2311239 GCF_018831695.1 Puntigrus tetrazona
GCCCCTGGAGCCCCGGGGCCACTCACGGGAGGATTCATAGGGCCGGTGCCCCACCTGAGCTCGCCCGCAGACGCCTGGGATGAGACGGGGGGCCGGGCCTCGCTGCCCACGTCATCGAGGGCGGAGTCCAGCGGCTCCAGCTCGGAGGAGGAGGCGGGGCGTGGGCGGGGCGTCGCTATGGTTACGGCACGCTCCGTGTTCGAGGGCAAAACGAGAGCAAGAGGGAAACGAGGAGGAAGAGGAAGAAGCAGAAACAGATGAACACAAGAAACCACAGGTTCATAAACCACAGGATGATGCGTGATCATTTGAGAAAAGACATGAAATCATGAAAAATAAAGAATGACGTCTCAGCCGACGACGACTACCGCTTTTTACTGATGTTTTTTTACAATCTTTAGATGAACTTGCAAAAAAAAAAAAATTCTTCAAATAAAGAGTAATAAAAGTCTGATAAACTCATGTGTCTAGATCTTTTCATGTGATTTATACACCTGGTCATTTCATTTAAAAACCATATATATATATATATACACACACACACACACACAAAAACAGTTTAAAAGTTCTTTAAAAAAGCAATCGTTTTTAAGTTATTTTAGTGTGTGTGTGTGTGTGTTTCGCTATAGTTTTGAGAATTAAAATCTCTAAAAGGATAGTGAAACCTAACTTTTTGACTTTTTGGTCGGTCCTCAAAAAGGAAATGAATAAAGGTTTAGTGATGATGGGGTGAGCAAGAGTCTATCAAAGTCCTCACGAACAGAGAAACAGACGTGTGTGTGTGTGTGTGTGTGTGTGTGTGTGTGCTTTCTGAGCTGATGATCGCCGTGTTCTTGCTGTAGTTGTGTATCTGTCTCTAAAGGTCAGTCAAACAATCATCTACATTCAGCTGCAGCTCCACATCGTCTCTTGTGTTTGAGAGGATCCGTTTACTCCGGCTTCCCTTTCACCGGCTGACCCTCGGCTGCTGCTGTCAGTCACACACACACACACACACACACACACACACACACACACACACACACACACACACACACACGCTCCGGTCGGGGGAAGCGCAGCACTCGAGTGAATCTGCACATATAAGGACCTTCCTTTGGCTTTCAGACGCAGGAATGGAGCAGGATGAAAACAACGAGGGTGGGTCTCAATATATTGTTTTCTATAGTTTCATACGAGAGAGTAGATGAGTCTAGATTCACTTGAACTTCACGAACATCAGAGGTCAAAAAAGACTCTCAATTGAGCCGTTTTACTTATTATGAAATATTAAAACAACAAATGCACCTCATTGTCAAACACAATATTCAAAGGCCTCTGTAAAAAGCTGTAAATAAAGTTTTATTGTAGTGTGTTTTACGAGAAAATACGATTCAGGTCTTTAATTAAGATTTTCACATTTAATTCAATGCGTTATTATTTGTTGGTCATTCGTTTATTTCTTATTAATCATTTCATTTGAGGTTTGCCATTTTTGCAGCTGCTGAAATGCTAAAGAAATCTATTAAATCCCTTTAATTTATTATCAGTAAACATTAAGATCATGAAATGCATTTTATTGTATCACAACCTTTTGTAAAACCGCTGGTTATATTTAACACTCAGTTTAAGACTTACAGAATCACAAAATCAATAATTAATATTTTCACAGTTAAGTTCAAAACAAGCAGCTTTGCCATAATTAAATTAAAGACAAAACACTAATATTGTATTCTACAAATAAAACGGTATTTTCTTGGTTTGTTAAGAAAGGATAATATTTATCTGAGTTATAACTAACTATTAGAAAATCTGGGATCTGAGGGAGCAAAAAAATCTAAATATTGAGGAAATCTCCTTTAAAGTTGTCCGAATAAAGTAATTAGCTATGCATATTACTAATAAAAAATAATTTATGGAAGATGTACAAAATATCTTCATGATCTTCATCATTCTGACGCATACAGTGTATTGTTGAGGATCGCTCCAAATATAGCTGTGCTGCTGCTTCTGGGCCCCAGGGTCCGGTATATGGGGGCCACTGAATATTATGTTGGACAATGAGGGGAGAAATAAAAGCATGAAGCCAGTAATCTGTGTCTGCAGACGCTGAGCTGGCCGCGGCGATCATGAAGAGACACTTCCGTCCGTCGCTGATCAGGACCGAAGCCTGGGAAGGATACGAGTTCGCAGACATGGAGATCAAAATCACGGAGTCGACGGACTGTTACGGGGCCGTTCTGTGGCCCTCGGTGCGTATGGCTCCTCGCACGCTTGGGACGGAGGAGAACAGAGCCGTCTAACGCTGACCTTCTCTGATCACAGGCCATGGTGCTCTGTCACTTCCTCGACACGCACCGGGACCAGTACAACCTGACGGACACGAGCGTCATCGAGCTGGGCGCCGGGACCGGCCTCGTTACCATAGTAACCAGTCTGCTGGGTGAGAGAGAGCGGCCAATCAGAGCGCTCGGAAAACAAAACAAAAAAAACTGAGAGAAAATAAATGAAATACAAAAAATAAATGAATACAATTTAAAAAAGTCAAAGTACATTTAGAACTACAGGAACATACATTAAAGATATTAAAATGTTACATTTATTATATTTAAATGTATTGTTTGAAATTAAATATTTAATTTTATTTTATTTTTTTTTTTAATTCTGCACAAATGTGAAGTTTAGCAAAATATGAAAATATCTAAATTAAGTAATATTTAAAGTGTACTTTTATTGTTTATGGGTATTTATAAAATGTTTAGCTAACTTAGTGAAAATGTACTAATACGGAATTTTGTAAAAGGTAAACATTTCAAGATTCAGTATTTTCTTAGTCTCATACATTTTGTACAGCTTGTAGTGTATAGAAATATACATCAAACATTTGAATAATTATATGAAATAATCATACAGATTAATATTTGAAATGTATGCACAATATGAAATTATTAATACATTTAAACAAATTAAATATTTTTAATAACATGAAAAGTGTTAAAAAATATTATATGAATGTAAAATTTGTAACATTTGTTATTAATGTTTTCAAATGATTTGAATTTCATTAAAAAAGTGTGGTTGAAGTGTGGTTCTTTCGTGTGTTCTCCACCTGCAGGTGCGAAGGTGACGTCCACGGACCTGCCGGACGTTCTGGGTAACCTGAGACACAACGTGAAGCGTAACACCCGAGGACGCTGCAGACACGAGCCGCTCGTGACCGAGCTGAGCTGGGGCCGCCGGCTGGACGAGCTCTTCCCGCGGGACGCCTGCCGCTTCGACTACATCGTGGCCGCAGACGTGGTGTACGCTCACCCGTACCTGCAGGAGCTGATGGACACCTTCTTACACCTGAGCTCGGACCACACCGTCATCCTCTGGGCCATGAGGTTCCGCCTGGACCCCGAGAACAGCTTCGTGGACGCCTTCGAGAAGCACTTTGTCCTGGAGGAACTCTACGACCTGCCCAGCCTGCGGATCAAGCTGTACCGCGCTCAGAAGAGACGCGCTTGACCTGAGCTGAGGTGCGTTGAGATCAGTACGCTTCATTTTGAGTAAATTCAGTTCACTTCCCTGCATCGGTGTCTCAGCAATGGAAGTGAATGGGTGCCGTCAGAACAAGAGTCTGATAAAAATAATCCACAGTTAACATCTAGAGAAGACAACCCGTGTTTTTAACTAAAATAAACCAAAAACCATAACAACTCTTCCACCGGTGATAAAAGCACATGCTTGTGTTTTAGTTAAAAACGTCTTAATGCTGGATTAGTTTCATCTTTTCTGTCTTCTCCAGATGTTCTCTGATGGAGTGCTGTGGATTGTTCTGATGACTCTCGTTCCGACGGCACCCATTCACTTCCATTGCTGAGACACGTTTCTCCAGATCTGAAGACGACACGCACTCCTCCTGATCTCGAATGGACAGAGCGAGCACGGTTTCAGCAAGTTCTCATCATTAATATGTAATAATGCACCGCTGTTATGATCTGTGGAGAAGCACTGGATTCAAGCTCTGGTCCAAAAGTGCGGCAGGTTCCACGATCTACTGCAAACCCATCAAGTCCTGCTTCCCTCACATTTCTGCAGTGCATGTAAATGTATGATCTTTTTTCCATTTTCATGTTTTTCTTTTGATACAGAAATTTGATGCACATTACTTGGAAATAAACATGAAACATTGGAACGAAAATCCCGAGTCAGGTTTCTTCCTCCAAACACAGCTTCTGAAAGTCTACGGCGTTTGCAGGCGCAGAACTGGTTTCTTCCACACTTAAGAAGAACCAGATGTGCTGTTGACCAACGGCACGTAGCGGTAACGGAGCACAAACATGTTTGGGTTCTTCTGAGGGCAGGAGCACATTTGGATCATGCTAAGTGTCTGATGATGATATACAGAGATACCTGATCCTAGCATCATGTGCTGAAGTCATGGCAGAGTCATTAGATAACACTAACACATACACGCTACATATAATCCACATAAATCAGGTCTCTTCACGCACGCATCTCCTAAACGCCTCTGTTGCCAAATCACCAAAATATCCTCCCCTACATGGTAAAGGTGTTCAATCGCACACTGATTCCAGAGGGTTTTGACAATCATACAAGAAACTGGAGAGCACACAGAGAGGATTTAGGCCACCGAACTCATGTGTCCTCCAGAGATATAGTGAGTGTTATATTGGGTTTCCCTTCTGTGGAATCCATTTAGCTCATACCAGCTGCCCAGACTCTCAGAAACCCCCGGGACTGAATTAATGAGCAAAACATAAATGAGCGAATGCCACATGATCAGATTAAAAAAAAAAAAAATACAATTTTATTTTTTATTTTGCATTACATGCATTTTGTTTAGCCTGCGACAAATTATAAATGATAATAGCCAATAATAAGCAGCTTGTAAAGCATTAAGTCGTAGATTTAAATACAGTTTAATTTGATCTATATTTTTAACTGCATAATGCTAATTGGGAGAGGAACGATTATCTTAAAGAAAACTAAAACGTTTGAATCGTGTGCATTTGGTTTACTATTAAAAGCAACGCAATAAACAGCATAGCATGCACAAAATGCATTCATATTTCTTTGCATTGCACTAATTGGGAACTTTTTAATGTTTTTGCATCGTGTTCATTTTATTTACCTTAAAATTTCTCAATTATCTTTTTGTTAATTTAACTAATAAGCGCATAATTATTACATACATTTTTTACTGCATTACGCTAATTAGGGAAAAAAACCCAGGGATTGCTTTTCCTTAGATTTTGTTGTGATGTACGACTCAAACATGTTTTTTTTTTTCATCCAAAAGAGTGATCCAAAGTAAAACACTTGTACAGTTCAGTATGCAGCGTATGTTTTACTTTAAAACCCGTCAGAAGCACCATGCCTCACGTAACCCCCGGGAGCAGCTAGTATTATATGAGGTTAGCAGGTAAACAGAGTCCAGACGCTGGCATTCTGAACAGCTCTATTATCTCAAGGCTTCATCTTCTCAGTCTGTGCTTGCCAGCAGAAGCTCGTTCCCCATCTCCTACATCATGCTCTATTTCTCAGTGTTTGTGTGGATGTGCCTCTGCTTCATGAATCTCCAGCTAAATATAGTCAGAGTGACGCTGGAGAGCTGCGTGATGCCCGTCTATAACCGGCTGAAGGCTGAGGATGCAGCTGCAGAAGCGCTAACCGGATCAACAAGGTACAGCTGCGGATTGCACTGAATTCTTCTGGAGCTGCGAAACTCATTTGAGGAAATACAGCAGACACTAAGCTTAGAGTAAACTTGAATTTGATCTGATTGCGCCGATGCGTTTTTCTCTATATGCAAACTTCCACAAGTACCTCAACGTCTCTACAAACGAAAAGTCGTGAAATTGTTGAATTTTGCACTGATTTATTTGCATGTTGCATGAACAAATCTGGCCGAGCTTTAAAAGAGAGTTGATTTTAAAACAAAGCCATCTACCTTTGTGTTTTAAGTCAGCGAGTAAATATTATGATGGATTTATCCGAGTCTGGAGATGCAGATGACACAGAAAAGACGGATGGGAGCATAAACACCGCAAAAGATGAAGACAAAGAAACGCATGACGGTAAAGACTACTCTATTCTGCTCATCCAAAAATGAAAATGTGTTCACCCTCAGGCCATCCAAGATTAGCGTCAGATCTGGAGAAATGTGTGCCAGCAATGAATGCTCTGCAGTGAATGGGTGCCGTCAGAATGACTCCAAGTTATCCACAGGAAGCATTACTCTGGATTTTAACAAGCATCAACAGTTAGAAGTGGATTACTTGTTTATTATTGTGATGTGTTTATCAGCTTTTTGGACTCATTTCAACGGCATCCATTCAGGATCCACTGTTGAGACAATGATGCAATGGCACATTTCTCCGAATGATCTCAGGTGGCGTGAGATGGGGTGAACTGTTGACTGAAACACAACGCTACATCTGTACAGATTTGAGCGAGGAATGCATGAGTTTCTCTCTTGTTTTCCCGGGCAGAAGTCGTCCCTGTGCGGAAGGCGTCCTGGGAGCCCAGCGTGCTTTCCACCATCGGAAAGGAAGTCCATTATTTCGCCGGTCATGAGATCAGCATCTGGGAGTCTCTCGATTCATTTGGTTCTATCATCTGGCCAGCAGTGAGACGATTACTTTATTACATATTTGAAATAATAATAATAATGATAATATAAGCTGGAGTGTGGCACACTCCACATTTGTAACCATTTGTACACGGTTCCTGTTTGACATTCATAATCATGACACATTTTCTGGATTATTACTTAGGCTCTGGCTCTGTGTCGTTTCCTTGAGTCTAAACAAGCGACGGTTGACCTGGTTGACAAGGCCGTGTTAGAGATCGGCGCCGGCACAGGTCTCGTTTCCATCGTGGCCAGTCTGCTGGGTAGGTGCTAACGGCTGGGGAACGTTACGTTACAGTGTTGCATCACTCCCTAAAAGATAATCAATTGCGTTACTTTTTATGGAAAGTAAAGTGTTGCAATACTTTTTAAATCCGAGCAGGGCTTGCTTGTTTGTTTTTAATATTAAAAAAGTCCTTCTTTTGCAAATGAGAAAGAGACATGAACACATCTCAGGCTGAAGGAAATGTAAATCCTCGTCTGTACAGTAGAGGGCGCCGCTCAAATGAATTACATTAATAATATGATCCTCTGCATTTACTCCTGATTTCTCTCAACATGGCAACGAGAGCATGTGAAAATGTAACTTAGATATTTCCTTCTAAAGTAACTTAACTAAAGTACTTATAATGCATTACCACCAACACCGCTGAGCAGAAATGTCCGGACCTGTTCTTGAAGGGCTGGTGTCCTGCAGACTTTGGCTATTTCAGGGCTTATTTAGGGTTAGAGCTAATCTATATCTTCCAGGTAAGTGTTTTGGAGCCGAACTCTGCAGGACATCGGTCCCCCAGGACCGGGATTAGTCACAAGCCTACGGTCGTGTTGTTTTTATACCTGTATGATCATGTCCAGGTGCTTGGGTGACAGCGACTGATTTGTCTGAAGTCCTCGGGAACCTGAGATGCAACCTGTCCAGAAACACACGGGGCCGCTGTCGATACACACCGCAGGTGGCAGAGCTCTCTTGGGGATATGAGCTCGACAAGACCTTCCCTCATTCGGTCTACAGATACGACTACATATTAGCAGCCGATGTGGTCTATCATCACGACTTCCTGGAAGAATTACTAGTCACCATGCGGCACTTCTGCCAGCCGGGTACGACCCTCATATGGGCCAACAAGACCCGCTTCAACTCTGATCTGGTGTTTGTGGAGAACTTCAAAAAGACGTTCAACACCACCCTGCTGGCAGACAACGGAGAGGTCAAGATTTACGCCGCCACCACAAGAGAAGAAAGTAGACTACAGGCATCAAAAGAGACTAAAGGGGATGCGAGGAAAGGAGTGGACGAGGATGAAACGGTCAGCTGTGAGACAGAGAAGAATGAAGGAAAGATTACATGGACAGAGCAGAAGCTTGTAGAACAGGTTCAAGAATATGAAAATAAAGACGAGCAGTTTGGAGAAGAGCAGGCTACGGGGGATGCTGATGTGGAAAAACTGGAGGATGGAAATCTGAACAGCTTCGAAGACAACGACAACACGAACCTTGAAACTGAACCTGAGGATTGTGAAGATGAAGACGACGACTGTGAGATGGACTCGGCACTTCTTGAACAGAAATCTGGTCAGTGCCTTTTGTTCTAAAACACAGCTGCTTATCTAACGAAATAAGATCGCTGCACACAGAGTCAGGAAAAAAAAATGGATCAGATTTTCTGTGTTTTTGCATCTAAAGCAAGCATTTAGATGAAGAACAGAAAAATAATGCATACAAAGATTTTGAACCCAATGCACAAGGTCTGATTTGGTCTCTTCTTTTAGAAGGAAGCACAGAGAACGATAAACAACAGGAGTACACAAGATCCTGGGCACCAACTATTTACTACAGACCTGGGAAAGAGGTTTACAATTTTTTGGGCACGGATATTAAGATTCAGGAGTCCATCGATTCTTACGGTGCTACTATATGGCCGGCGGTGAGACACATGAGTGAATCATGAAACAAATGCCAATGTGAATAGAGTATGGGCCAGATTTAATAACAGCTGGCAGCGCAAGCCGTCTTCTGTCAAGATTTACTACAGATTAAGATTTAGGTGTTGCAATGGCTTGGGCCAGACCTTAGTGAATATGCATTTGCAAAACTTCCCCTTTAGGCGCAAATTTTATTGGAGCGTATTTACCGAAATCAGAAAATGTCTACTAATGTTTGTTACTGGTATTTGCACCGTTATGTAACGCCCATCTGTATATTGCATTGGCAGATATGTAAATGAGATGTTGCTATTTATAGTATATGTGCTATTTAATTTGCATGCTGTCAGAAATTTCCATGCCCAACTTTCAATAATTTGCCCTGTTCAGTAAATCTGGTCCTAAATCTGCGAAGAACCCAAGAACTTTGCTTTTGTGTGATGCTTCATTCAAGGCAATAGCCAGAGCCAAGAAAACAGTCAGGCAAAACAAACATGGTGTATCTTTAAAATGTGATTTGTATTCCTTCCATATAGGCACTTGCACTTTGCAGATTCTTGGAAACGCCGCAGGGCCGTCAACACATTGATTTACTCGACAAATCAGTTCTTGAACTTGGAGCCGGAACCGGATTGCTTTCGGTTGTCATCACGTTATTGGGTAAGTGCTGGGATAAGACTCAGGTACTAACATAAATGGTTTTGTACTGTGGAAGATAATCACTGGAATTGCTCTGTAGGTGCCAAACTAACGGCAACGGATTTACCCGAGATACTAAGTAATCTGAGATACAACCTCAACAGGAACACGAGAGGCCGGCGGAGACACGAGCCCCTGATTGCTGAACTCTACTGGGGTCACAAGCTGGACGAGATCTTTCCTAGATCCACATACCGGTATGATTACGTGTTGGCGACTGATGTGGTCTATCACCACGGGTTCTTGGCCGAGCTGCTGGTCACCATGCGTCACTTCTGTCAGCCGGGAACTACTCTAGTCTGGGCGAACAAGGTCCGCTATGGTTCCGATCTGGGCTTCGTTGACAACTTTCTCAGATACTTTGAAATCATACTCCTCGAAGAGTTGGATGATGTGAGGATTTACATAGCGACCAGCAAGACACCGGAGCAGGAAGGCGACCAGGATCTAGAGTTGAACGAGGAAGAGGAGGACAATTATGATGCTGGGGAGCAAATCTCTACAAACCAAGCAGAAGAAGAGGAACTGGTGTGTGATGATACTGAAAGTCCAGATGAGGCACAAGTAGACGAAGAACACCAGGATTTGGGAAGACCCGAGGAGGAAGGTTAGGTTTGAAGTGCTTATATGCCTTTTCATAAGCTATGTTTACATGGTTTTTGCTTCCAACGGAATAAATTCATTCTGAACGTAGTCTGTACATCAGCGCTTTGAAATGATCAGACTGCATGAATATACGGTTTCCTGCTGTTGTCGCATATAGTTTTAAAAAGCGCACTTAATACTGATCTACTTCAGGTCCTAATTGCACTGTTTTTATGTCACCATACATGCTCAGTACTTTTCCGTTTTAGTATTTAATCAAATGGAATAAACCACATCTTACGATCAGCTCGAAATTGTAATCAAATCTGGCTGATTGAACCCGATTGACATGGTTACACGTGAAGCTCTTATTCTGACTGTGCCTCTAGTCCTACTACGATCAGATTATTAGATTCCATGTAAATGCAGCTATGATTCCTAGAACTATTGGTAAAAGTTCACTTGTTCAACTTATTTAGCTCCTACTTTGGAGTAGGGTATAAAAGAGTAGGAAATATCAGTGACGTAAGCTTGTGTTGTTTGACAAATGCATATGAAAAAGAGCTACCGTGCATTTATAAAAATGCCGTGCGTTTGGCCAATCAGCAATTCCCACAGAGTTCCTACGACTAAACGCATTCAGAGTTCCTACAGGGCAAACATACCAAAAAACGGCCACTTTCAGGTACTATGAAAACTTTCTCCAGTGCAAAAGCACCTACAGATAAACATCTAATAGGATACTCTACTTCTATCTTTCCCTCAGCTCTACCTGCCAAAGCAGAACCCCCGGAGCACAGATCCTGGACTCCCGCCATCTACTACAGTCTAGGCAAGGAGATCTACTACTTTCTGGATCATGAAATCAAAATTCAAGAAGCCATAGACTATTACGGAGGTGTGGTATGGCCAGCGGTGAGCATTAAACGTTCATCAGCAGTATATCAACCTGTCAGATAAGAAGAGAAACATATGTGCACTGTGTGAGAAGGTAAAATACACAAAGTCTAATGAACTCCTGGTTTTGAATGTCATAGGCATTGGCCCTTTGCCGATTCCTGGACACCCCAATGGGGCAACAGCAGATTAATCTGATCGATAGATCAACGCTGGAGCTTGGAGCAGGAACAGGCCTTGTCTCGATAGTCGCCACACTTCTTGGTACATCACAGTGTTTGATGCAATTAGACCAGAGGTAGTCAAGGTGAATCCTAGAGAGCTGATGCTCTGCTTATAGCCTTAGTAATACTAAAGACATTGATTAGCTTAGCTTGTTTGAAAAGAATTAGAGCTTAATTCTGCAGGACAGCGGATCTCTAGGTCTGAACTTGCCTACCCCTTCAAAGCAGTTCCCAAACACGTTCCGGAAGCCTCCAACAATTCACATTTTGCACAGTCTTGAATTTTAGATGGGCGGCAGAAGGTCTAGGAACCTTCTGCTTTGGATCTCCAAGAAGCCAAAGGTAAAGCAACCAATCACGTTTTATTTTGTGCACCGTATGTACACTGTAATACATTTATTAAAGGCTCAGAACGATGTTTTGTTGCACTGTACAGCCCTAATCAGTTCAAGATTGTAGAAGGAGCTTTATATTTAGCGATAAACTCCTACATTTCATGTCGCTCTGCAAGGTCACACACAGAAATGTGTCAACAGCCAGACTTTGCATCACATCAAGAATAAATCTCATCACAGGGAGAATTTTTACAGCAGGTACATTGCAAACGATATCGGCCATCCCTACAAGCAAGACAGGCTAAATGTACAGTGTTGGCGGGGGCTCTAGGACCGTGATTGGAAACCACTGGACTAAGTCACGGGGGGTCCGATCCTGCTCCTGGAGGACCAACGTCCTGCAGAGTTTACTTCCTACACTCCAGCCTGGAGTTTTTAGTAACCCTAAAGACTTTGATTGACCTGGTCAGGTGCGTTTAAATTGGATTTTAGCTGAACTCTGCAGGATAGTAGTCCTTCAGAAGCAAAATTGGACACCCCTGGTTTAGACTAAGCTTAGCCTGTGATTTACTCACCCTCAAGGCAGTCTACTTGGTGTACATGACCTTCTTCTTTCAGTCGAATACAATCAGAGTTATTAAAAATTGCCCTGGCTATTGTTATCATTGCAGTTAACAGTCCAAAATATGCCTAATAAAGAGTGCACATCCACAACAAACGGCGTCTCATACCGTTCCTGTAGTGAATGCATGCATTTTTGTAAATTCATAATAAACACTTCTGTGTCACATTCACAAAGCCATTCAGGCAGGTGATGTCAGGATGTCAAAAAAAAGAGCAAAACTATATGTAGATACAGAGATTCATCTGAAAGAATGAAGTCATATGTACCTAGGATGCCCTGAGGGTGAGTAAAGCACAGGCTAATTTTCATTTTGGGCTGAGCTATGTCTTAAAGACCGAAACTAAACGACGTCACTACTTTGTAGGTGCTAAACTGACAGCCACAGATCTTCCAGAGATCCTCGGGAATCTGAGGTGTAACCTGAACCGGAATACCAGGTGGCACCGGAGACACGAGCCTCAGGTTACAGCACTGCGGTGGGGCTACAAGCTGGACGAGATGTTTCCCCGTTCCACGCATTATTATGATTACGTGCTGGCGGCCGATACGGTCTATCATCACGACTGCCTCGCGGAGCTTCTTGAGACCATGCTTCACTTCTGTCAAAAGGGGACAACTGTAATCTTTGCAAACAAGGTCCGGTATCAGACAGATCTGGCTTTTCTTGAGAACTTTCAGAAAGCTTTTAACACCACATTTCTGACAGAGCTGGGTGAGGTGAGGATTTACTCAGCCACCCTGAGAATCTGACGACGTGAACTTTAACTACACTGCTGGCTCAGGTAGAGAAGACATTCGGCTCTGGAACATGCTTGTTTGAGGAACCGCTGCAGACAATTCACATTGTTTTTTTTAAATCAACGTTAAGTTACCTAGTCAATGTAGTGAATTATCAGATACGTTCATTTGGTATCCAAACACGGGACGAGACCTACAACAAATATTGTTACAATATTTGGATCAGCCCAATTCTATTTTGCCAATTTGTCAATTCTTCATATATACTGCAAAAACGATCTTCTTCCTTATTAGAAAATATCTACAAATTCTGGAATTAAGACGTCTTTACTTGAAAGGTAGAACTACTTAAGATAGGTCTTGTTTTCTGAAAAACAATATTCAAATTTTGATAGTTCTTGCTTAAGACAAGTAAAAATGAATCTTTAGCCTCATATTTTACTCAATGTTTTTACTAGTTTTAAGCAAAAACCAAAGAATATTTAATATTTTAATCTGAAGTCATATTAATATATTTTTTTAATATTTATACTAGAAAACAAGACAAATACTACAGCAGAATATATTTTTTTTGCAGTGAACAAACTACGTTTAACTCCAATCCAGATTTCAAAACAGGATCCCTTTTGTATATGGCCAACTAAAATTAATTTTTTTTTTTTAATTTTTAGTAAACCAATAGACTATATATTTATATGGTTTCATGTGATATTAAAGGAGATCCAGTATGAAGAGTCAAATCAGAATTCAGCTTGTCATCTTTGATAGATTTGATTTGGACTGAATTGCAAAATAAAAAAAACTATGAACATTAAACCCTCAAAATAAGATTTGAAAAAGAAATCTGAATCGTCTGCACTGAAAATAAAACCAGGCTGATTATAGACATAGACGCTTATGAAAAATGTAATTTTGTGAACCTAGATTAGAACAAGACTTATAAAGTTTGTAACTCAAGCTTTGCACAGATATACAGTGAATACTGTAGTTATTCATGAAACAAATTCCAACAAAACATCTTAATCTTAAAAGAATCTTAAAAAAAAAAAAAAAACACATCCAATTATTAAAAGGTAAACAATGATGTTTAAACAGTTGAATTTATTTAAAACAATGTGCTGTAACGAAAGAGTGGTGTTTGAGAAATCAACATTTCAGATGAAATACATTTCTTCATGAAAATGATTTATTGTGCTATGCACATAACAACAGCTAAGACTATGATCTTACAAATATTGTTTATTATATCGGAAAACAATCTAATGTGGATCTAAAAAAGGTCAACTTTAATATTTACAACTTTTTTTTAACATTTGTACTAAAAAGTAAACCGTGATTCAGCATGTTTGTCAGAAAGATGGACAAAATACGGTCAGTTCCAGATCCTTTTATTCATCAAATACATTGACTGTGTTAACAAAATAACCGGCTGTTACTTCTGAAACAATGGATATATAAAATAACACCTACCTACTCTATGCATGAATTAAAAGGACTTGAAAATATTGGCATTACCTAGTATTCATTTATACTTCATAAATACAAGACATCCATAAATATATCTGAAGATATTCAAGGGTTTTTGATACAGAGCTGTGTAATATTTCCTGAAGAAACGCAGAGGTGGACGGGTTTGATGAATATTTAAGGCCATTTTTGAAGAACCTGTCGTTAGAGACGTCTGAGCTCTGAACACAAACACACACACACACACACACACAGGATGAAGAACCGAAGACAGATCACACCACCAATGCGTTTCCAAGCCAATGCAAAAGCCCTCTGAGAAAAAGTGAGACGTCACTAGTGAAAACACACACATAGCATGAACTGCTGGCTTCGTTTCTGACTTTCAAACACTGCAAAAAAACGTTTGACTGCCTCGTATTAATAACCCTGCTTTCTAGCACACACACCTAAACATTCTCGAATCAGGAAGCGTTTACTTCTTTAGAATTTTCTTCGTTTTTGCTTAAAACAAGCAAAAATATCTTCCAATGGAGTAAGAAAAAAAAAAAAATAATTAAAAAAATAATTGGTAAACATTTTTACTTGCTTTAAGGAAAAAATAAACTAAATTTGGATGAATTTAAAAGAATTTCCCAGGTCATTTTACTTGCAATTAAATGCACCTTAATTTCTAGATATATTTACACAAGAAAAGAAGATTTTTTTTTTGCAGTGAAACATCCCATCTGTTTTTTCAGACGTTTAAACCCTGAAGAATCGTTCGAGACACACATTTAAACACTAAAACGAAGCGTGACTAATTCAGAAGCAAATATTTGAGCCCAGGCTCAGAAGCTCAGACTTTCTTCAGAACGGCACGAGATTGAAAGCCATGAACGTGAAGCGA
>NC_056699.1:2316239-2346239 GCF_018831695.1 Puntigrus tetrazona
GCTGTGACTAGGAATTACTTTTGTCGTCAGTCTTTGTGTGAAATTGATCCATTATATGGAGTGCTATAAATGCAATTTCTGGCCCCATATCTTTAATGTTTTTAAATGCATTATAATAGACTGAATCATGAAGTATGCATGCTCTCTGTAGGGTGCTCTCTGTAGGGGAGTTCTTAATGATTTTTGCAAGATACAACTACGATAATTGCACATCATTAAAACAACAATTATTACTGCAGCCCATATATGTGTGCCATCAGAACCTCATCAGAACCTCATCAGAACCAGGCCTGTCTCTCAATCTGTTTGTAAAGAACCCAAACAGGTCTTGACGGTCCATCAGACCGAGCACCAGATTCAGTTTACTCTAATAATGTTCAGATTTCATCATGAGCCAGAGAGCTGACTCCAGCGGTAACCAAGGAAACGCCGAATGAGCGCCACCTGCTGACAGGAAGTGAACCTGCTTCTTACTCAGCTTCCTTCAGGTGTGTCTCATGTAGAACAGATTCACAACTAAAGCCAGACCATTCTGAGTCCGATTCAGATCTGCTCATGCCACATAATTGTCCGGATCGTGATAATAATGCAGCGGTTGCCTTCAATTTTAAAAAAATATATCTTTTGTGTAACTTGATTCGTTTAACATTTCAATTTAACAAATTTAATTAAATTCAATAAAAAAAAATAGATAAATAAATAACGTCCCTGAGAAAATGACGTCCCGTGAGGAGATGACCTTCCTGCGATGACGTCGAGGAAAACTTAACCTTCCGTCTGGATTAATTCTATCTTGAATTTTCTTGTATTGTAATTCATCCTGTTGTGTAATGATTTGCTTTTGTGCAGCTGCTTTGGAACAATAGCCATTGTAAAAAGCGCTATACAAATAGATTTGAATTGAATTGAATTGAAAATGACCATCATTCTTGTCAATCTTGCACACCCCTGCAGAAAGCAGCAGAGCAGCAGACGAGCCGAACCGACAGCGAAGAAGAAGAGACTGGAGACTCACAGCTTTTTTGCCGAACTCACTCTTGGGCAGAACCAGCGATCCGGTCATATATCCCCCGGGTCCGGCTCCTTTAGGGATCCTGAGACACAAACACAGACATCTGCATCTTCTGACGGACGGCTCACCAGCCAACAACTACTTTCATATTAGAAACCACACACACACACATATACATACATATATACATATATTTTATTTTATTTTTTTTAAAGGTATGGCTCTGGACAGTGTACTAACTACAGCTTCAACAAAAATTACTCCCTCTAAAAAGTATTTAATTATGCATTAATAATTACATTCTAAATCCGATTTTAACTTTCAATCAATCAATCAATCATTTTTATTTATATAGTGCTTTTATCAACACAGGTTGCATCAAAGCACTGAACAGTATAATGACAGGGATGTATAATGACCAGAGTGACCAATTTCTTATTAAATGCAGAGACGGTCTCTGTAATCAATTCAACTTTGGCAACTGAATTATAGTATAGACATGAAATCCTTTCAAATAATAAACACATAATTTTTTAATTATTCTGGTCACTCTTAAGTCACTTTTAACTATTAACCGTGACTTCATTCACTGCTAATTACTGCTCATTAATACTTAGTAAAGTGCTTGTTAGGTTCAAGAGTTGGATATGATTAAGGTCTTCAGAATAAGACATTAATGCATGCTTTTTAATAAAAATAGCCAATATTTCAGGAATATTCATGCTAATTACCAACTAGCTAATAGCGACACGATTGACAACATTATTATTATTAACTCACCTACGTATTCTGACAAAATGTTTTGTTTAATGTTATAAAATAGTTTATATTTAAATAGACTGACAGCTCTGGGGTTGCCATGTTGAGAGAAATCGGGAGTAAGTTGTAGACGAAACATCGAGATGATTTTGAGAAACACTGAATGTGTAAATACGATAAAAACAAATCAAATGCAAACTCAGGGTATTATACAAACCTGCATTTAATTCATGCATTTAATCCTCTATGTGACTAGTTTGATCCGTCCTCTACTGTACAGACCAGAATCTACATTTACTTTTGCTCTGAATTGCTTTTACATTTGTTATACAAAAAAATAAAGGCATGTTACTTTTACGCTACTTTCCATAAAAAGTAACTTAACTAGTTTCTGTTTAGGGCCTGAGGGCTCGTTGTAATGCATTACTTTGAAAGGCAGAAGGGAGACTGACTTGTCGTCGGGCAGCGCTGTGATGTAGAAGGGCTGCGAGGCGCCGGGGCTCAGCGTCACCGAGTTGGCCTTCTTCTTGGCCAGCAGGGCGGCGCGGTGGGTCTCGTAGACGTCCAGCGGGAGCGTGTTGGACAGCCGGTGAGACACGAGGAAGGGCAGGTCCTTGAGACGCTCCAGCTCGCTCTGCTGCTCGTGACGCACCTGAAGACGCACCGTGTAGTCGCCCTTCTCCAGCTTCAGAGAGTACTGCCACAGAACAACAACATCTCAAACACACACCTGACAGCGGCTTCTACTCTTAGTCGTGTTTTTGGGATACATTATTACATTTGTTTATGCATTTATTCCTTATTTACATTTTTAACTTGCTCAATATATCTACTTGCATACTTATTTAGCCATTTTAATCGCAACACTTCACATTATATATAGAAACACATAAATCTGCATGCACAAAAAAGCGTGCATCCCAAACTAACATGCATTTGGAGTTAAATTCATCTTTAATCATAGCATGTCTTTAGGTTTAGTGTGAATCATAAATCAAGGCTGTCGGTGTGTTCTCACCTGGTGAGGATAAGCGTCTCCGGAGCCCATGAGCCTCTTGTTCTGGTCAAACAGGAGCCAGAGCTGACTGTCGAACTCAGACTCGTATAATAACTCGCACAGCAGCGGACAGCTGGGGGTCACCTCGCCGCTCTTGGGCTGGACACAGAGACGGATAACTCCGTGAGAACCGGCCAATCAGCCGCTCAAACGCGCTCGGCGTCTCACTCACCTGATGGAAGTTATACGTGAGGGCGATCTCGTAGAGCTGTCTGTTGTTGGGCAACACATCTCTGGCGCCGAGGGGTTTTATTTTAGCGCTCACAGGCCTGTCCGGGAGACGCACCAAGTTAATCGGGCATATTTCAGGCAGACTTATAAAGTATTTAAACACATTTGTCTCGAGTGTTTCTGCAACGTTCCTCTGGGAGCTCTTCATCTCGATCGAAGAGCCATAAAACACTTCGGTGCTCGCTTAAACTGTATTTATGGGCCGTACTGAACATCATTCTGACAGGAAACGCGAGCATGCACGCTAGATCAGAAGACGACGATGCTTAACACAGCTTGGGAAGTTTACCGGAGAGGCTGAACCCAGTTCTTCAGGGTGATTGTCGGGGAGACGTCTTCGTATCTCAGCAGAGAACAAACCTCAAAACTAGAAATCCCTTCAGAGGCGTGCTAGATACAGAAACACGTGAATTAATGAACAATGAAGCTAAATGACAGAGATACAGATTAAAAGTTTGAAATGAGTCTCTTTTGCTCACCAAGGCTGCATTTATCAAAAACAGCAAAAACTGTGAAATATTATTGCAATGAGAAGCTGTTTTCTCTGTGAATGTGTTAAAGTGTCATTTATTTCTGTGATTTTCAGCATCATTACTCCAGAAATCAGAATAATATACTGATTTACTGCTCGAGAAACATCAATGTGGAAAACAGTTGTGCTGCTCAATATTTTAGTGAAAATTGTGATGCATTTTATTTTTCAGAATTGAAAGAGAAAGTTTTAAAAGGACAGCGTTTATTTGAAAATTTTTTTTTTAATAATCATAAATGTCTTTACTGCCACTTTTGACCAATTTATGCGTCCTTGATGAATAAAATATTTATTTCTGCTAAAGAAATGTGTGTGTGTGTGTGTGTGTGTGTGTGTGAGAATATTTTTTTAGAAATCCCCCTGAGATTAAGTTATTATTCTAATTTAATGACTTCTTTAAAGCAGTTAAATAAATAAGTTAAATTTTTTTCTTAAAATGTATAAGTTCTTTTAGTTTTTTTTATTTTATTTAAATTTAGCATTTTTTTGTTTTACATTTGAATTTTTTTAGGAGCATATTTTATTTATTTTTTTTATTATTTACTATTTAGTTCATGTTTTATTGTAATTGCTTTTATTCTGAAGTAATTGACATTTATTTCAATAGCTTTTATTTTAAAATTGTTTATTTACCTTTTTTTAAATTGCGAATCCTGAAAAATACAATGTCAGAATTTTTTTGAGAGCAAGTACAAATGACTTTACTTTCGCTTTTGACCAGTTTAGTGCATCTTTGGCTAGTAAAAGTAACCCTGTCTTCCTGCTCCTGCTATTAAATCCTAAAAGATACTCACGATATGAATCGGAGAAGGAGACGTCACCAGTCCGTGGAAGGAAATGACGTAATCAATAGTGACATCACCCAGACTCGCCCACCAGCGAGCAACACAGAGCTCCAGAGTCCGTCCTGGCTGAGAAACACACAAAGTATAAAAATAAATCTATGTATATTTGAATTGCTTCATCTGAAAGTAAGCTAGTCCCTCTCTATATGAGCAGTGTATTTAACAGATACTTTGAGCGCTGCGTACCAGCACAGGAAAAGCCTCCGTGAGCGAGCCCTTCTCCAGCAGAGACGAGAACTTATAAAACTCATTGGCTCGATACGCTCGCTGCTTCACCAGATGAACCGCGTGCAGGACGAACTTGGACGACACGTCTCCGGAG
Source organism: Puntigrus tetrazona (assembly GCF_018831695.1). Taxonomy (NCBI): domain Eukaryota; kingdom Metazoa; phylum Chordata; class Actinopteri; order Cypriniformes; family Cyprinidae; genus Puntigrus; species Puntigrus tetrazona. The sequence continues at coordinate 2,320,998 of NC_056699.1, forward strand.
TGAGAGGTCAGCGTGATCTCTGAAAGAGACGGAGTACGATTAGATCACAGGTGTGTGTTCGGAGGAACCCCGCGGCGATGCGTCTTCAGATCACCTGCCCACGACGCTCCGTGAGGGACGGTAATGAAATGCCGGCGGATCTGTCCGGGTCTGAAGTGGACGTCCGTGAAGGGGATCTCCTGACCGCGGCTGTCGGCTACTCTGTAAAGACAAACACACGTCAGCGGCGAGCGGGAGCGCAGGAGAGAGCGGAGCGGAGCGGTCAGACCTACCTCACGGGGATTATAACCGTTATAGGCACTCGGAAGAGAGGACCGGCGCTGAGAGCTGACGTGTCGTACCCACACACCTGGAACACACACACACACACACACACACACACACACACACACACACACAGACACAGACACAGACACACACACACAGACACACACACGCACAGAGACACACACACACACACACACAGACGCACACACACACACACACACACACACACACACACACACACACAGACACACACACACACACACACACACACACACACACAGGGACACACACACACAGAGACACACACACACACACACACACACACACACACACACACACACAGAGACACACGCACACACACACACACGCACTTATCACAAAATGCAAAAAATGACTTGCTTCCTCTGTATTTTTGTCATGTTTAGTGTAAATATCTACAAACTCTAGAATTAAGATGCATTTACTGACAAGAAAAATTACTTTGAAAATGATGCCTTGCTTTTATTTTTGCTTAAAATAAGTTAATTATAAGCCGATAGGATAGAAAAAAATCATCTTGTTTAGCCTTTGAATTAAGATTATTTTTCTTACCCCAATGGCAGATCTTTTTGCTTGTTTTAAAGGAACGGTTCACCCAAAAATGAAAATCCTGTCATCATTTATCCATCCAAACCTGTATGAACTTATTTGTTCTGCTGAACACAAAGGAAGATATTCTGAAGGTTTTCTACCCAGGCTGTCTTGGTCAACAATGAAAGTCAATGGTGACCCGAAACAGCCTGCTTACAAAATATTCAAAAATAAATGCATAAAGGTTTAGAACTCGAGGATGAGTAAATGACAGGATTGTTTCGGGTGAACTATTTCTTTAAGCAAAAAACTAAACATCTGGATAATATTTTCAGAAGACAAGCGGGCGACCGAACATTATTTTTAAGCATTATGTCTGCCTTTCTAATACTAATAAAAGCACTCATTATAATACTTTTCGTATACGTACAGCTCTATTATTAGACAGAACTGTTAACGTTAGCACTGTGTGTGCAGCGCAGGCGTCATCAGGGCCGCCAAAATAAAAGTCCTGCCCGAACGAAAACATACCGGCCGATGACGATATTTGAAAAATAACAAATATCAGGTTGAGCACCAGACAAGCAAACGCTTCCCGTTTCGAGAACGTTTCCATGCTTCTATATAAATCAGTGGACGTGCCTCGGTGTAGTGCAGCCCTTCTCGCAGGCCCTGCGGGTCGATGCGGACGTTGACGTGCCGGCACTGATTCATGAGCTCCAGGTGAGACGGACAGTGAACCCAAGCGGCGTTACACACCAGAGCCAGATGCAGCTGCAGCGAGATACGGGCCGAGTTCTCTGCAGACAAAACATCCCACAATCCATCACACATCGGCTAAAAAAAGAAAGAAACGTGTGTTTTCATGCTTCAACGACACGCCGGAACGCTCAAAAGTGGCAGCGAAGATACTGATAATGTTACAAAAGACTTGTTTGAAAATAAATGCTGTTCTTTTGAACTTTCTGTTCATCTGTGAATCCTGTGACATAAAATGCATCAAGGTTTCCACAAAAATATTGAGCAGTAAATCAGTATATTATTATGATTTCTGAAGATGTTGCTGAAAACACACAGAAATTAAAGAAAAAAGCTTGACTGTTTGAATAACGACAGCCTCGTGGGAAGAAGAGACTGGTTTCAAAAATGCATGAATAAATCTTACAGCCTCAATGTTTTAAACCAGAGAGTTCAGTCCAATCCAAAACACTTCATGCTGCTGTATGCTGTGTATTTTTATGAGTATTGCATCATTAGTTTTGCAACACGTTAAACTCTAGTAAGAACTGAAGGGTTATTCAAGTAACACAGATGCACTATTATATTTTTATATAATTTTTAGATTTTATTTTTACATTTTCTGTTTCAATATTAATCTCGTTTAGAGTACGTGTATACGCAGACATGGTCTTTGCATACGAAAAGCATTCTTGCAGCTTCACAAAATTACGGTTGAATTATTAAATGATCACATGGATTATTTTAACAATGTCCTTGCGAGGTCACGAGGCGGAGTAGTTAATGACAGGACGTTCAACTATCCCTTGAACCGGATTAAACCTCTGAAGAGCGGCGTACCCGTGTTCTCTGGAAACACAGGCTCGATGCCGACCCCGTGATCGGACGGGCCGGTGACCTGCGTGGAGTCCCTGAGGTAGATGCCCCGCTGCGAGCCCGCGGTCACGGTGAAGCCCAGGCAGCTGGTGGGCAGAGACGCGTGCTGCATGAGGTAGTCGAATGCCCGCTCCACCTGAGCATCACAAACACGTCAGGAACACGTCAGGAACACGTCAGGAACACGTCAGGAACACGCTTAAAGAGGAGAGCGGCGCAGTACCTGGATGATGCCGTGGCCCTGCGCAAACACTTCTATATCATCCACTTTCAGAGCCGTGTTCTCCAGAGCCCTGCGCACCACCGGCACCACGGGACGAACGCCGTTCTGCTTCAGCCCTGACACACACACACACACACACACACACACACACACACACACACACCTCTGTAATTACAGCAGTCATGAGGGACCACGAACTGAGATTAAATAACATGGAAATATAAATGAGCTTTCCACTGATGTGTGGTTTGTTAGATCCGATAATATTTGGAACTATTTGAAAATCTGAGAGTGAGAAAATCATCTTTGAAGCTGTCCAAATGAAGTCCGTAGCAATGCATATGACTAATTAAACAAAGCTTTGATATATTTATGGTGGGAAATCTGGAAGATGATCATTACTTAATATCCTAATGATTTTTGGCATTAAAGAAAAATGGATCATTTTGACTATTTCTAAAAACACCTGAGCTCTGATGCTCCAGAGACACTGATACTGATGCAAAAATGTCCAGATATCTCACACATTCACGGAGTAAAAACTTCGTAAAACAACCTCAAAATTCAGGATATACAGGAGCATTTCTCGCCATGAGGTTTCTATTGCCTTTATCATAAAAGTTAGGAATATCACAAGAAAGATTTTTCAGAATACCAACAAGCTTGCAAATATCATGCCGATTTTATAAAACAAGTTAACATTTCAAGCTACGTTTTAGACAAAAATACTTTCATTTGCCAATAAAACCACAGCAGAACTGTTTCGTGTCTCTGAATAAGACTGAATCAGTTTAACTGAGGATTCTGAATGAATCAACTGTTTGAATGATTCAGTGACGCCTTATAATTTAATTTACACAAAATAAGATGATTTTCTCAACATGTTGTTACATTAACTTAAAGTTCATTTCCATCACTGGTCAAGATACGAGAAATCTAAACATTTTTGAGCACGAATCAGTGAATTATCATCTGATTCTGGACAGTACGAGCGGGCTGAAGCTGTACCCGAGAGCAGCAGAGCGATGCCTCCGCAGGCGTTGGGCGAGGACATGGAGGTGCCGTTCATCAGCTGCGTGCCGCGGAGCGTCCAGTTAGGGACCGAGGCGATGGCCCCGCCGGGAGCGCTGATGCTGACCCCCAGGGCCCCGTCCGTGCTGGGGCCGCGGGACGACCACGTGTACTGGTTCGGAGGGAGCTTCTCTCTCAGAGAGTACTCGGCCACCATCATGTCCGGCGTGACGTAAGCACCCACACCTGGACAAACAAATGATATTTTCATCTGCCCTTCTCCTTGCTTTATCTCCACACGTAGCCGTTTCTTGTTTTGTGTGCAATGCTTCGTCTAGGTTCAGTCACCGATCACGCTGCTGGTGGTTCCTCCGGGGCAGCCCACGGTGGACAGACACGGCCCGTTGTTCCCGGCGCTTGACACGAACAGCACGTTATACTTCTGTACGGCCTCCGTGATGACCTCACAGATCCTCCTGAAGAACACAGGCGTCAGAAACCCTCACAGCGTCCCATCTAGCCATCAAACAGCTTTTAAAGGAGACTCGCTAAACATTTATACGGAGCACATCTGAGTTATCTGACATATTACTCTCCCTGGAAATGAGTTACTTTTGATGTAACTGATTAACTATGTGAAAAGTAACTAACTAGTCAAGAGAAAAGCATGCGACTTGACTTGTTTGGCACGTCTCGGGCGGTCAGAGACACTCACCCTGAGTTCGGCCAGTGCGTGGCCTCTCCGTAGCTGTAGTTCACAAGATCACACTTATAGTTTATGACTTCGATCATCTGCAAACAGAAATCAGAATCGATCGGGCAAGCATTTCACAGGAGCACCCATGATTCATCAGACCAAGGACAGGACCTTCGTTTTCCAGCGGCTTCAAATCAGTTTAATTATGAAGACGAAAATGACAACAAGTCCGTAGCATCTTTCTTGAAAAATCCACTGTGCCAGCGCATCACTTTTTGTAAGAGTTCCTGATTGGACGGTCGGTGTCTTACCGCTCGTATGAGGCCGGTTCCCGTCTCCATCGTGCTGAGGCGGGTGTCTCCGATCTTCACAGCCAGGATCTGGGCCCCTGGGGCGACTCCGTCCCGCTCGGGTTCATCGGGGAAGTGACCCGCTGCGATGCTGGCCACGTGTGTCCCGTGAGCTCCTGCAAACACACAGCAGCGGACACTTTTACAGCGTTCACCACGCCAAGAGAGCAGTTATTTGATCCCAAACAACAGTATGTGTAACAACCCGAAATAACTGCATTTGAATACATCTTAAAATGTAGTTTATTCCTGTGATTTCAGCATCATGTGGCTCATACCAACTAGTTTGGGACTGAAATTGAATCAGTATTAGTCATATTCTTAATGGTCTTAATTTCATTATTGATTAAAAAAAATTATAATAATAAACAGATATATACACACACATATACATATAAATCTAAATATATATATACACATATAAATCTAAATCTATATATATATATATATATATATATATATATATATATATATATATATATAAAATCTTTGTTTAAAGAAATGGAAACACACGGGTCCTGAGGCCAAACCAAAAAGTGTATAATGTTACGAAAGCTTTTTATTTCAGATAAATGCTGATCTTTGGATCTTTCTTTTCATCAAAGAATCCTAAAAAAAAAATACTGTTTCAAATATCAATAATAAAAAATTCTAGCAAACCAGTCTATTAACTTGATTTGTGGAGGATCATGTGACACTAGAGACTGAAAAAAAAAAAAATTACATTTTAAATGTATTCTAATAGAAATCTTATTTAAAAATGGTTCAGAATAGTACTGCTTTTGCTGTATTTCAAATCAAATAAATGCAGGTTTGGTGCATTCTTAAAACAAAAAATAAATAAATAAATAAAACATTTTGACTGGTCATGTCACCTCCGCTGGTGACGATACACAGAGTGTTTCCCTCGTCGTAGATGTTTATGGAGTAATTGAGCATCTCGGCGTATCCCAGTGTGGCGTATTCCTGTCTCTCTCTGTAAGAGCTCAGGACGGTGCAGGACGCCAGGTCTCCGCTCTCGGACGTGTCCACCACAGCCCTGACACACACACAGAGACACACACACAGAGACACACACACACACAGAGACACACACACACACATCTCACTAATGCACTCAAAAGTACGTTCTTCCTCAGGTCAGCCGAGATGTAGATGAGTTCAGTGTCTCAGTAACGGCAGTGAATGGGTGCCGTCAGAACAGCTGATAAAAACGTCACAATAATCCAGTCCATCACTCAGTAAAAGAGTCTTCTGGTCTGAATCAGGAGAGAAGTCTGCACAGATTAAGCCGAGTTTACAAAACAGCTTTAAACTTCTCCAGATGTTCACTGACGGAGCGCTGTGGATCGTTCTGACGTTTTTATCAGACTCTCGTCCCGACGGCACCCATTCACTACACAGCATCAGATGAAGAAACAAACTCATTCTGATCCCGGACGGCCTGAAACTGAGCTCACTGTCACACTTTAAAGCTGGTGGTTTAGTTGGAAAGGCCCTGACCTCCACGTGACCCCGTCGTGCCACGATATACAGTCATAAACCGGGCCTGGATCGCTGTACTTCTTCTCCAGGGTTCCTAAGAGCTCCACGTGACTCTGTAGCTCCTCCTTCTGTAGCTTCTCCACCTGACGGCACAGACACACGTTCAAGCCATGTTCAACACGCAGAGCGGTCGGCAAGCGCCGTCTTCTAGCGCACCTGAGACGGGTTGGGGTGAGTCTGCTCAAACTCTTCTATCCTGCGACTGGCCTCAGCGAGAGCCGCTCTGTGCGCCGGATCCCACAGCTTCTCCTTACGCTCTTTCTGAACCAGACACGCACTTATTATTAATAAAGAAGCCAGCGCCAACGCCAGCATGAGCACATAACATCAATACAATCACGTCATACCTGTATTCTCTCTTTGAGAGCTTTAGGGAAAAAATCATAGCCGTTCTTTATTCCGATGTGATACTTCCCGGACGGATTCACCCAGGTATCAGGAATCTTGAAGAGAAACGGGAAACCTTTAGTGCTCCTGAAACACTACATCTGGTGGTCATTAAAATAATATAGAGGAGCGCATCTCACACAAGACTGTGGAGAACGTGTCCGACTCATATTTTACCCATGTATGAAATAAATACAGCTTTAAAAAGCATTATTTTTTGCAACACGTGTGTTTAATAAGATACAATTTTATACTACATAAATATTAAATACAGAAGAATCAATGCCTGATATTTTGTTATTGTTGTGTACACACACACACACACACACACACACACACACACGTAAAAACAAAAAACACACACACTTTTTTATTTGAATAGGTAGAGGTGGGAAGAAAATTGTTCTGAATTAGCTTTTTTAAAATCTTCTGATTTAATTCAATAAAAGTAGAATTTAAAAAAATATTAATAACAGCATGAGGGAATATTTTTAATTTTTAAATGGCAAAAAAAAATCCCATTTTTTTTTAACCACATATTTAAAATGAATTAAAATCATTTAAAATACAGTTCCACCACAGAACATGAGAATCACTTTTGAGAATAAAACGCATTTGAAACATGACCGGTTCATGTTTTAATGCCAAGCCAAAAGATGAAATACTACAAAAGAGAATTCTACAGTTGGCAAATACATCTTCAAAAGGCGTCTTATATATATATATATATATATATATATATATATGCATTTAAAATTAAAATGAAAACATCATAATGGCCCAGAAACGGGCTGCATTTACTAAAAACCCAACTTTGATTTGAGTGTTATTGTGTTATTGTGATTCAGTGATGTGGTTTGAGTAACCCGAGCGTCTGAAAGCTTGCGTGGCGGCGTCTCTCAATCTTACTTTGAGCGAGCGTCCGGTCAGTCCGGCCACGAGCCCGTCTTTCACCTCCAGCACGCCGGACATGTTCACGTCGCCGCTGCCCGTCGTGTCGATGATGTCCACGATCTTGGGTTTCCCGTCTGTCGTGGTCTGCGAGAAAGAGCACGAGACGCAGCTCAGTCTGGAGTCAGATCATATCGGATTCACAGCGGGATGCGCTCGAACACTTAAGACTGTACTTTTATGAAAACGATCCGCGTGTGTGTGCACAGATCCGCTCACACGAGCCCAAGTGTTGCCAGATGATCGGTCTCCTATTAAAAACCATGGTGGACAAGACATATTGCATTTTGCTGAAAGAATATAAACGCTCCGTCCTTGAAAATGTGGAAACAGGAAACACCGACCTGTATCAGGGTGGAAAAGCTACTTCTATTTGGGAAAAATACATGAATGGCACGTAAACGCAAAGTTTACTGGACACTAAACACTGCCCCGTGACCGATTTACCTCCGTTTTATTCATTTATTGCTTTTATTTCCTGTAAACGTATATGCACGTAAGGAAGGGTGAGTGCCTGTATGTCACTGTACAGCTGCTGTGGGGTCGAAAATAAGAAAGGTCCCTAAAAATGATGACGTCCATCACAGAGAGCCCTCAGTAGTGTGGAAAAACTGTTGACAGTCGAGTGAGATCTCAAAACAGCTGCTGGATCCACTTACAGCTCAAACTGACACAACCATCACCTTGTGTTTTAGGTGAACACTAACTATAACAGCCCTAACTAGTCCTGATTAGCTCCCTGCAACGACAGCACTGGTATCGAATGCTATAGTGCTGTCTATATGTAGGGAGCTCGATAGGGTTTTGTCATGTATAATGTCTCTTTGAAGTCCAACACGTTAAAGGACTACTGTATTAAACTATCGTGATATTTTGTCACATTATAAGGCTTAGAAGCACCATGGTAGTCTGTGGTGTGCTCCTTTGTAAGTGATAGTCATTGATGAGGATGACACAGCTTGTCCTTTCGAACGTGTAGTTTACGTTTTTAACAGCTTTTTTCAGCTTGATTTACTTCGGATGCATTAGAGCTTCTTTGTTTAATTATGACACCGGATTTCCGGTAACGTTTGGTGCTTGTGGTCTCTTAAACGGGAGGAAAACCGACTGCGGCCTAGTGATGATCCGCAGCCGCGGGCTCGATTTACCTGCATGCCCGGGGCCCCTGGGTCCACCCCGGTGTCGAGGATCGCGATGAGCACCCCTCGGCCATCGTACTCCGGGAATTTTGTGAGGAACGAAGCAGCGCCGGTCTCTTTTTTCGGGAGAAGCCCGTGGAACGGGAACGGCTCGTCGGTAGAATGAGCAGACATTACTGTACAGAGCGAGAATAAAACACTACACGACAGCGGCGAACCGGTATCGACACAATGTGCGCGACAGCCGAGCGACTCTCTTAAAGGTACAGTACCACTCAATCTCAGTCACAGCAAACATACACTACTTCATCCCAGGATCGGTGTGGTTTGGGAAATAATTCATGCACACATAATAAATATATATATAATGCATGTAAAAGAGACTATTGTGCACAGAATTAGTTTTTATTAGTTTTTATTTTATTGCATAGGCTAATATATTATTTTTATGTTGCCAAAATTGCTATGGTGAACAGAAAATGTGCCAGTGATTAGTTAATTACATATGCAATATGTAATGTCTAGACATTAATGAACATTAGTAATATTTGACTCATATAAATATGGCAGTGTTTAGTATAGTAATGCACATCACTAACAGATTTTTCAAACCTAAATAAAACATAAAAGCATTCGATTCTGAAGTTCTCTGAAACGTCTGCATGAGATCAACCACCAGATGGCCATATTGTCCCACTGAGGTCATTATTGGTGTCTGTTGAAAGAGCTGATGACCCTGCTTTGATTTGTTTGTCCAGTGAGGAACGTCAGAAACCGTCCTGAGATAAAGAGCTTGTCCTGCTTCGACTGTGTGTGTGTGTGTGTGTGTGTGTGTGTGTGTGTGTGTGTGTGTGTGTGTGTGTGTGTGTGTGTGTGTGTGTGTGTGTGTGTGTGAAGTGTGTGTTAAACACAAGCTGCATTCACGTCGTGTTTTAAGGTCAACTGAATCATTCAGAAGCACGCTTACAGGCATGACCGACTTTAAATGTGTTCTGTGACTCCAGCATGGACTCTTTTCTGAGAAATAAGGAGATCGACTCAGAGAACATGTTTATGTAAGAAACCTTATTGTTTCGTGGCTCTGTCCCTTTAAGTGTTGGACTATAGTCTTGTTTTCTTGAAGATATACAGTTGCATTTAATAGGAAATATTCAGAATGGGATGAGTCTGAAACACATGCAAGATTTTTTTTTTTTACATAAAATAATTAAAAAATATTCTTATGTATCAAATCACCACAATATTGCACAAAACAAAGTGCACAGTCATAGACAGGCGTCCCTCAGTGTAAGGAAGGCAAATAAAATAAGCACACAATGGCTTCTTGTGTTTTCTGTACTGTAGTGTGAGAATCTGGGACAGAAGCGATTATAGGGACATATTAAAGCAGAACAACGGAGGCTTTATGAATATGGATTTTACTGCTGCGTTTTTCTGCATTTCATTTGGATGCGATGTGTTAGGGACACGAAACACTCCTCATCCTGGAGAGATCTGTGTTCATCTCCATATGGACATACTATCTCTGTTTTCTCATCCTGAATCCTCAAGCTTTACCAGCCCCGCAGCAAGACATGCCAGCTCTCTAATTTTCTGTGTGTGTGTGAGAGTGTGTGTGAATGTGAGTGTGTGTGTGTGTGTGTGAGTGTCTGTGTGTGTGAGTGTGTGTGTGTGTGTGTGTGTGTGAGTGTCTGTGTGTGTGTGTGTCTGTGTTTGTGTGTGTCTGTGTGTGTGTGTGTGTGTGTGTGTGTGTGTGTGTGTGTGTGTGTGTGTGTGTCTCTGTGTGTTTGTGTGTCTCTGTGTGTGTGTGTGTGTGAGTGTGTCTGTGTGTGTCTGTGTGTGTGTGTGTGTTTGTGTCTGTGTGTGTGTGTGAGTGAGTGAGTGTGTGTGTGTGTGTGTGTGTGTGTGTGTGTGTGTGTGTGTGCTGATCTCAACAGCTATTCTCAGCTCATGACTATTGTTTCTTTGACTTGAGCGAAATTAAAACACCGTTGAGCATCTCTCAGTTTATAAAAAGAACATCTGTCTCTCACACAATTAGAGACAGAAATATGCTGTGCATATTTACTAATGTTTTTGTCAATGGTGTAAAAATAGAAGGGAAGCAAATCTAAGCGCTCAGATGTGGGTCAGATGAAGGGATATCAGATCATCGCTCTCCAGAGTGACACAAACTGGCCGTGAACAATGTGCATGCAGTACGATTCGCAGCGGAATAATCAGGTTGACCGTGTAAATGAGAGCGGAGGAGTGTGTGCTCAATTAATAAATGCAAATGTTCCCTCCTCACTTCATGCAGCAGAAGACATTCAAAGACTTGGCCATTAACACACCATCTTTACTTGAGCTCAGAAGATCGTCAGTGTGTTTTAACTCTATTACATTTGAAGTAATGAAATAATGTTTTAGTTATTTTCTGGTTGTATAGTCTGATATAATGATAATGTGAAGGAAAACAAAACAAAATTACAATTAAATGCATCTAAAATAAACATTATTGTTTACATATTATATATATATATATATATATATATATATATATATATATATATATATATAATGCACATACATCAAATATGTATTCTTATACATTTATGTATAAATATTCTTATATTTTCTAGTACATATTTAATATATAAACAGCATTTTTATAAATATATGCATGCATGTGTCTGTATTCAGTAGTGTACCCTCATATAAAATGTTGTTTGACAGCACTAGCAAAAATATAATATTGTGCAAATGCTGATATTTTTATGCTATAAACTGAGTTTTGAAAAGTTTTTGTTCACATAAATCCATCGGATCTTTATAAGAGTACATTAGACACTTAGATAAAATGATTTCAATGTCTCTATATTTTCATTAATAAAGATGTTATTGAAGTAAACGCTCTGGATGACGGTGTAAATGTGTCCGAACAGACACAAACGAGTTCTTTAAATGGAGAGTGTGCTAAATTAATAAATGCAAATGTTCCAGAGAAAGGCGCAGCGCTGGTCTGATAACACAAACACTTTCCAGAGCAGACCTTCAACGCATTTTAAGCACTAACCTCTGTTTTCTTAAAGCGGAACACACACGCCTGGTGGTTTACCACAGGGCGCAGTCAGTGCTGTTTTGACTAAAATAAAAACATCAAATAGACGGTTATGTGGCCCCCGTCACACACTGCCCTGCGTGCGTCTCTAAACTCCCTTCTCTGGGAGATTTGCATGCGGCTGGTGCTTGTTTGACAGAGCGTTGTTTGTCTCGGCACGCTTTGTATACCCATCAAAGCACGCTCGTGCTCAGAAGTCGTTTTCTGGAGGCAGTGGCTGCTGTGCTGACGCGCAGGATTGGAGCAATGCTATTAGCTCTGGTGCTATTTTAACAGGGTCAGAGAGCCACGGCTAATGGAAGCACGGTGGCAACGATAGATGGGTCTCTAAGATTGCTGACAAACACACCGCTGCCCGTCCTGGAAGGATGAAGCATCCGGGGCCAATTAGGGAAACAGTTCAATGAGCTTACGTCCAACAATCAGTCCAGCAAAGCCCACGTGATAGAGGCCCGCTTCAGGGTCATTAAAACATCACCCTTCAGTGAGAGGCTCACCGGTAAATCTAAACGGACGTATGATACGAGATCTGCTTCACAGGTTCTCTCTTCACAAGCCAGATGAGATTTCAGAGACTTAGATGAGCTTTCGGCGGATCGCACGTCACGCTGTTATAGCTCTTGGGTTCGCTTTATTCGCTTATTTCCAGCGAGCAAGCTGTAAAGTCCCACGAGGATCAAATGTGGACAGGTCTTGAGCGACTCAAACCGTGCCCGTGATGACACAAATATGCAAAACCAGACATTTTTACACTGAACTTCATTGTTATTATATAGAGTACAGGGGTAGAGAGCATCTAAAAAGAAGGAGTGCAAACAGAATGATGGCGTTTAAGTAAAAATGGAGCACAAAAGAAGCCAAATTTTCACTTTTTCTTTTTAATGCCAAAAAATAAGTAAAGGTCACGTTCCATGATGAAATATTGTGCACTTCCTACTGTAATTATATAAACATTTTATTTCTGATTAGTAATATGCATCGCTAGGAGCTTAATTTGGACAACTTTAAAGGCCATTTTCTCAATATTTAGATTTTTTTGCACTGTGGTTCAAAGATAGCTTCAAAATGAAAATAAAAAAGTTGTTTGGGGGAAAGCAAAAGTGTGCACGATAGCATTAAGTCGCGCTATTAACTCTGTTTGAGACGACAAGTTTGACTAACGAGCTTTCGATCAACGCGACGCGATTTTGACGCGCCGCTGTCGCTGCAGGCGGAGTGTAACGTGATAGTCCCCGCCCACGCCGTGACGCGCCGGCGCCGCCATCCAATCAGCGCCCAGACGGCAAAACGGTCGCGTTTGAGCTGCGCGTTCGTCGCGCGCCGTTCAGTCCGGTGAGTCAGTCGCCGCTCGCGCCGGAGTACGGAGAGGAGAACGCGGAGGACGAACGGAAAACGGAAAAAGAGCTGGAGCTGCGAGCATGGCGGTCGAAGAGGAAGGTCTTCGGGTTTTCCAGAGCGTCAAAATAAAAATCGGTGAGTTCTGAAGCGCGTTATCGCGCCTTCCACATTCTGACTGAAATCGCGCGGTCTATTGTGATATTTTGTAGATATTCGAGCAAATGTATACAAACAAATACCTATTCTTCTCGCTTAGCCGTTAACTCGGACATATATGAGGCGATTAGATGGTAAATGACCTCCTATTCTGTGTCTGAATGAACAGCGAGCCTCAAATAGCTTCACATCCAGATGCGCGATGAAATAAACGCCGCGTCTTCAGATCGTTATATCCCCGTCCGAAGGGTTTTTTCGTCGCGCGGACACGGATCAGTGTTTCTCTCCAGCTGTGGATGTTTAGAAGCCGCAGGGCGTCGGGTCCCGGACTCGTAAACGACGCTGGCGGTGTTCCGCGTCTGAAAGCGTTTAGACGGGAATCGCAACAAGTACGGCGCGCCGATGAAATCATTCTTTCCGTCTCGAGCCGAAACGCGTGTGATCGTCTCCCCGGACGGACTGACAGGCGGGTGTGGACGTGATAAACACCGGGGAGATGCTCAGTGCTTCAATTTCTGTTTGAGGGTGACATTTGAAATTGTGTGTGTGTGTGTGTGTGTGTGTGTGATGTTCTTCTGTTCCTCAGGTGCACACAGCTCTCATGCATGAGGCCAGTGTGTGTTTGCTGCTGTTATTTGACTCAGATTAAAGCAGAGCACACACACACACACACACACACACACAGTCCTGCATGTCTAATCTAATCTCTGCACAGCACAGTAAACGCTCCCTACAACATGTTTGGCTCTGAGCGTCAGTCCCTTCCATGTTTCCCTATGAACCACAGTGCAGCTGAACACGTCTTATGACTGCTTTGCGTTTAAATGTCACTCAGTTTGGTTTGAAATGGTGTGGGAACAATTTCCAGTCACACATCTGCATCAGTAATCAGTAATCTTCATTAGCGATGCGCCTCATTATGCAACCGCGGTCATAAAACACAGATATCAGTAGATAAGCATCGAACGCACCTTTAGAAATGTATTGCATCGACAGGAAATACAGCCAACTCCAGACGTGACAGGAACGTGCAAAAATTGTTTATAAAAGGATTATAACTTTATTATGCATCATGAAATTGCGAATAACACGGTACCAAGTTTTGATTAAGATATTGTATGTCTTAGTAACACACTGAACTTAATGTGAAATAATGAAGCAGAAAACTGAAATATGTTCTTTTAGAGTATCGCAAGGCAACAATAACTCCTATCAGGAATGTAATAAATCATTTAAAAAACCTTTTTCCTTTAAAATTCAACCTTTCATTTAGATTTGTGAACTAAAACTGCAACTGATCAACACATTTAGGAAAGTTATTGATTAATAAAAAAAAACAAATACTATTTATTTATTGAATTATTTATTGCATACATGCATGATTACATTGTACGTATTTTTTAAAATTGTAATTACATCAGGTAATTAATTTGTAATTACACCGTTGGCCCTAACCTCCTCAATAACAGAAAAAGTGTTGGTATAAAAGTACAGTATGGACACAATAACCACACTGCACTTATTGTTTTTATGTAAGTACATAGTAGTTAAGGCCAAACAAAGCAACTAATTAATACTGTGTTAATACTGTAGTTTGTTATTATTATAAACGCTTAAGCATGCTGCTATGATTATGAACAGACAAACTGGTAATATCATCAAGGAATGGCATGAAGAAGATCTAATACTTTAATAAACGTGAACCCAGTGGTGTTTTGGAAGGAAATCAGGATACCGTGACGCATTTATGATTTTAAGTCAGTAACCAATGTGCAATTAAAATAATTCTCCACTTTCTGTGAATAAACGGTGTTTTCAGCTGTCCCTTGTTTTAGCAGGATAGTCTCTTCTTCCAGGCTTCTGTTGTTAGACATTCATCAACACTAGATCGATGGATGCATGGGAACTAATCATCAGTGTTTGATCTGTGATGGAGAGTGTTGTTCTCGTCCACCGTGCGGCGGTTAGGGATTTTTAACCCCATTGCTTCACCGGCGTTTGACAGAATTGGGCCTGTTTTGGAGAAGCAGCTCTAGTCCTGCCTCGCTTGCAGAGGAATCCCGGGATTAGGAGACGTCTCTCTCGTGATCAAGTTGTCCTCGTCTGATGAATGCTGAGATTTCCTTCAGCTCGGTTGTAGTTGTGTTGCATGGAGAATCGCATCGGTTCTGGGAGGCCGTCTGATGTTTCGTTTTAGTGTGTTAAATAAATTGGTGGTTGAAAATGATATCTATCAGTGTTGCTAATCGGGATAAAATTCAGTTCACCAATAAAAGAATTGAACTGCTTTAACGAGGGCAAGAAATAAAACCCCATGAAAGACTGCAAACGACGATTTCGTAAAATTTGATGGAGAAACTATTCATTTATAGTTGTGGATATGGACAATATATTTTACATTTCTCTCTCAGTCTCAGTCTCACGCAGTGTTTATGCTTTTCTCCTGTAGTTCAGCTGCTTGTAAACAGATAAAACTGTTAAATAAATGCTAAAAAAAAAGGTTTGAGAGGGAAGGAGGCCTTGTTTATAAAAACTAACAGTGATTATTACTATATTATGATGGTAATAATATAGTAATTATTATTAAGAAACATACTAAAATAGGCAAACCTGACTCCATCGTCTCCGAACGGCTGTCGCTCAGTTTTTGTCTGCTTTCAGCAAGTCATAAGTTACCCTGAAACACAAAACCAGTCATAATGTTTTAATATTTAGATCATAGAAACCTGAATACATCATCTCTCCATTGATGTCTGCTTTGTTATGATCGGACCGTTTTAAAATCTGGAACCTGAGGGAGCAAAACAAAAAGTAAATATCGAGAAAATCACCTTTTTACGTTCTTAGCAGCGCAAGTCTTGATATATTTACGGCAGGAAATTCACTAGATGTCATCTTTACTTAATACCCTATTGATTTTTGGCATAAAAAAGAAAACTGGATCATTTCGAGTCATAGGGTGTATCGTCGGCTTCGGCTACAAATAAATCTGTGCTGCTGAGGACTTCTTCTGCGCTCCGGAGACACGTTTATCGTTTTATCAAAAGCTCTTTGCTGAAGTGGCGTCTCGTGAGCGGTGCTTTATGGGTGTTTGCGGAGCTCTTCTGTGAGCTCTAGAGTCACGGTCAGCAGGCTCAGGTCAGGCCCGAGTGTCGCCGGAAGGAAGCCGAGGCTCTGCTGCTTATATGGAGTTTCCTGACGGAGCTCGTGTCTGAAGGAAGTGCTGTCGGGCTTTCAGGGGTCAGCAGCTTCTGGGAGAGGGAGCGACGAGGAAACGGGAAACTGATCACTTCCTGATTCGGCCGCATGAGCCGCATATTCCTGGGAAGCTGTGGGGTGATGCAAACCAGATGGACGTTCATGTCTTTGGTGGTCGCGTGAAGAATCCTCAATCTGTTTCCTTCTTTCACTCACATTTCAAATCATCTGTGACTGTGTTCATGCTCTTAATTCCTGGTCATGATCTTCATGTTTGAGCTACTTGATCGAAATGCGTCATGCTTGAACAATCTTCCCAAACTATTATTATAATTAAAAACTAAAACAACCATTTTGGAATATTTTCTTAAATTGTTGCTTTTATTTAACAATTATTTGGAATATTTATTTTTATTTCTATTTGTTATTATTATTTGTTATTTTTATTGTAATAATAATAACAAATAAAAATTAATTGACATATTAAATATTACAACTGTTAATAATATATATAATAATATATATTATTCTTATTTATATATATATATAAATAAATTTATACTGTCTATATATATATATATATAAATATATATACTGTTTATATATGTATGTATATATATATATATATATATATATATATATATATATATATATATATATATATATATATATATAGATTGTGCAATCCTACAGATAAGTCCAGCGAACCAGTATTGATTTGCAATTTTTATCAGAAAAAATAAAAATGTGGAGAAAGACTTTTTTCACATATCATGAAGCAATAACTATTGTAGAGAAATAATGATCCTCATCAGAATGCAATAACTTGCAGAAAGCTGCTGTCGTCTTGAGTCTGTTGTTTTATGATGTTGTTGTAGATGGGACTTTCCAAACTCTTGCCAATAGTCGTTTAATAATGTATTAAAGAGCTTTCAGAGCGTGTGGTTTGGTCTGTTGAGGAGGATGTCCAGGCTTAGGTTTGTCCAGCATCGATTTCAAATAAAGAAACTGTGTTTATGTGGATCATGAGCCTCTACGGTCGTGTTGAACTCGCTCCCAGCGGACGTCACACACGCTGTTTATCCTCTGGAGGACCGCCGGGGACTCAGACGCACAGATCTCGCTCGCTTTCCGGGAACACTGCTGAGAAATGTAGTGGTCTGGGAGTATTTGGGAAAACCATCAAAGAGTAGTGAGTGTAATAAACGTCTTTGTGCTCGAATTCAGTGTTTTGATGAAAACCTTCCTGTCGACATGATCAGGTGTTCTCCAGTCTCCTTGGAATATGTTTTCAAAACGAGATATATATATTGTATATATCATCTGCATAAATAATCTTTCCTCTGATGTATGGTTTGTTAGGACAGGACGATATTTGGCCGAGATACAACTATTTGAAAATCTAAGGGACTCTAAGGGAGCAAAAATGTCTAAATATTAAGAAAATCGCCTTTAAAGTTGTCCCAATGAATGTTTGTTACTAATCAGAAATTACGTTTTGACACGTGTGTGTGTGTGTGTGTATGTGAGTGTGTGTGTGTGTGAGTGTGTGAGTGTGTGTGTGTGTGTGTGTGTGTGTGTGTGTGTGTGTGTGTGTGTGTGTGTGTGTGAGTGAGTGTGTGTGTGTGTGTGTGTGTGTGTGTGTGTGTGTGTGTGTGTGTGTGTGTGTGTGTGTGTGTGTGTGTGTGTGTGTGTGTGTGTGTGTGTGTGTGTGTGTGTGTGTGTGTGTGTGTGTGTGTGTGTGTGTGTGTGTGTGTGTGTGTGTGTCTGTGTGTGTGTGTGTCTGTGTGTGTGTCTGTGTGTGTGTGTGAGTGTGAGTGTGTGTGTGTGTGTGTGTGTGTGTGTGTGTGTGTGTGTGTGTGTGTGTGTGTGTGTGTGTGTGTGTGTGTGTGTGTGTCTGTGTGTGTGTGTGTCTGTGTGTGTGTCTGTCTGTGTGTGTGTGTGTGAGCGTGTGAGTGTGAGCGTGTGTGTGTGAGTGTGTGTGTGTCTGTGTGTGTGTGTGTCTGTGTGTGAGTGTGTGAGTGTGAGTGTGTGTGTGTGTGTGTGTGTGTGTGTGTGTTGAAGGTGTCTCTCTCTCTGGAGTGGTGTAGATGAGGTCAAACAGACAAACGTCCTTCAGAGATTAATAGAGCACGTCCAGTATAACTCTGTTACTGCAGGCTTTATGGACCAGTAAAGCTATAACGGCAAAACTATGCTTCTAGCATGTGCAAAACAAGTTGTCTGAACATTTAGTTTAATAACAACACCTTTTTAAAACTCGATTACGGTGTTCTTTATTTTTAGTGCCATATATTATTAATATAATTTTACCGGTTTTGCCAGTAATACCATGTACAAGAGATTTCTGTCGTTGCGTAGCGTACGTGTATTATATTAACATTATACTTTAATAATTATAATTCTGATATTTAAACATAGTTTTCCACGTTAAATAAAAGTTTTCTGGACGATGTTTTACCAAATTTCACATGTAATCCAATGTGTTTCTTTGTATTGCTAAAAAATAGTGTCAAGAAAAAATGCAATAGTTCGAATTTTGTATAATATATTATATCTAATTCATATTTACGCATTGATCAAACGTGTAGCTGTTTTTAGGAAACGTTTCACATTTCAGCTGTTTTTTATGTCTGCCGCTCTACGAAATAAATCAAATGTCGGAGTACATTATCGTACAAAATACGCAAATATCAAATATCTTTAAATGCGATCACATTTAAAATACCATTTTTACTATAACTGCAAAATATCACGTTTAATCCTGAATATGTTTTTGTAGGCCTGTTTATTTTATTCTCAGCTCTTCGATTGTTTCCGCCGTTTATTCTCTACGATATCGGAGAAGCGTGTGAATATTTGTCCGGTTTCGTCTGGTTTCTGTCTGGGAAGCTGAGGGTTAAATCTGTGTAATTCACTCCGGTCTCATTCAGTTGGTTGCAGGATGAGTGTAAATGTGTGTAATGAGTGTCTTTCTCTCTCCTGAGTCATTTTAGTAAAGACGGGAAGGCCCCGTTTACACCCACTGTTCACAGCTAACCAGTTAACCCCTGCTAGTTAGTGACAGCTCAGGATAGTCTCTTGTGTGTTTTTCATTCTGACGGTTTGATCCTCAGATCACGTGAGCGTGAGCATGAAGGGCGACCGGGTCCAGAGAGGGTGGCCAGCATCATCGGGGTGGTTTGCTTTCGCTCTCAAGCTCGCGAAGGAAATGCCATTTGAACTCTACACCCATTTCCTGTTTTGATGCGCGGCTTGTTGACTAATCGGGTGAAGCATGCGATCTCTCTCAGGCGTTCACAGCGTTTGTGAAACCTGTTCGAGCACAGTGATGATGCTCGTGAAGCAGATGAAGCCCTTAACCGGCGCCCTGTCAGATATATAATCACCAAACCATAGCAGACTTTATATCGGTGAGCTCAGTGACTCTAAATAGACTTTTTTGTGGAAAAATAATGCAGGAAAAGTCATTTAGGACTAGTGCACCTACAACAAAATTCTGCATCAGAAAGTCTTCACGCTTTATAAATCATATATCTGATAAAAACGTCTCAAAATGCATTATTTGAAATCATCAAAATAATATCACAGTGGTGTCTGTGTTGAGTTAAGGGGTTAAACGTCCAGATAAAAAGAGAATGATCTG
Organism: Puntigrus tetrazona; assembly: GCF_018831695.1. Classification (NCBI taxonomy): domain Eukaryota; kingdom Metazoa; phylum Chordata; class Actinopteri; order Cypriniformes; family Cyprinidae; genus Puntigrus; species Puntigrus tetrazona. The sequence goes on from NC_056699.1 coordinate 2,341,190, forward strand.
TGTATCGATCCGTTGGACATGAAAGGAGTTATTCTAATTCTCTCACTGTTTCCTCAAACTCACACAGCATTGGTTCTCACGTGTAACTGAGCATGAGTTGAAATATAGTGAAGAGGAATGGTTTTTATTCTTATGCGATGCTTTGTGCAGCTCGACAGCATCGGCGCCCGGTCACTGTGTGATGGAGAGAAGAAAGAACGTCTTGACCTGTTTCACGCTGGGATGTCGTCGAAGAAACGTTTTCAGCCAAATATTAAAATGTGCTCACCCTGGGCTCATCCGAGACTACGATGAGTTTGTTTCTCCTTCAGACCGGGAGAAATGTGCCTCAGATCTTCTCCAGGTGTTCACTGACGGACCGGAGTGCCGCGGATTATCGTGACGTTTCTATCAGACTCTCGTTGCGACGGCACCCATTGGCTTCCATTGCTGAGGCAGAGACGCACTTCTCCAGATCTGACTAAGAAACGAACTCCTCTTGCGTTTATTTTTGGTCTGTTTCTGTGAGCTGGTTGCGTCTGTGGAGCATGTGGCCGTTGTGTTTCAGGCCCTCGTGTTTAGAGACGTTAAACTACATCTTGGATGCAGTCGGAATTCCTTTCCTGCGATCTCATTTCCTGTCGTAGCTCTCTCTCTCTCTCTCTCTCTCTGTTTATGTCGTTTTCTCACAGCAGCTCTGTCGTGTCTTTATCTCAGTTGGTCTTTATCTGTGTGTCTGTGTTTCAGTGTTTGTGTCTGTTATTGAAGCCGTTTGTCCAGTAACTGTAAACGGTGAAAGTGTGTGTGTGTGTGTGTGTGTGTGTGTGTGTGTGTGTGTGTGTGTCACAGCAGCCTTAGATACTGTACTATTAAATAACACTTCATGGATTCAGTTCAAGTCACAAATTCAGGTTAATATTTTAATACTCTATCAGCACACGTTCACGCCAGGTTTTAGTATCATTGATGTACTTTTGAAATAGATTTAATTTTTATATTTTCTTGGTAGGTAATTTAGAATTTTGTCTTTATGTCTTTTTAGAATTAGAATATTAGTTTATTTTTATTTGTACTTTTATAATCAAGTATATCAAGTGAAAATAAATTAGAAGAATTTTTGCCTTGACAACCAGCTGAAGAAAAAAAAAAAAAAAAATATATATATATATATATATATATATATATTTATAGTTATTACCCTTGATTTTAAGTTTTTTTTTTTTTTTTTTTAAAAAGCTGTGTATTATTTTTTTAGTATATCAAGTTAAAATAAATGAGAAGATTTTTTTGCCTTGACAACAATTAATTATATATAATTTTAAGTTTTTAAAATAAAAGCAACTTTATGTATTTATTTATTTCTTTAAAACCCTGGTTGATGACTCTCTGATGTCGGTTAATTTACACAGTACCACACAGAGTTTATTAAATGTTTTGATGTTTTTATTTCTAAATTATGTTATTGTTATATAATAATGCGGTCGATACAGATATTTCAGAAAAGCTTTAAAAACAAGCAGGGCTATAATGTGTTCACGCATGTCTCTTAGCGTGTGATTCGCTCAACTGAGCAACAAACCAAAGCGTCCATGCGTAGAAATGAATGGAGTTCACAGCGTCCTGTGTGAACGGGCCAGAAGTAAACCGATGCCTCGTTTTGTTTTTGACGAACACTACGTTCGAATGATTTGCGACTGTTGCTTTAACTGTCGTGTCCGGTGTAGAAAAGTGTCCGCTCTGTTACAGATAATTGTAATAATTCCAAAAAAACTCTAAAACAACAGCAGTACAAGACGGAAATATAGACTAGAAAAGATATGTAATCTTGCTGTGTCCGTACGTCCATGACTCAGAGCCGGTTTTAATCTAAACAGCTCTTGAATGTGCTCTTAATGGTTAGATGCATGACGGGGCTAGTAAAAACATTAAGGTAATCCTGCCTTTTTAAAGCGTCTTATCTCAGCTACAAACTTGACTGATAGGCTGAATGAAAAGTAATGATAGCCCCTTTTGTGCTGCATTGCATATCAGGGATGACAGATGATAAAAATACATGTTATTTATGACCGGATGTAACAAAATAAAACAAAATAAAACACAGTGTGACGGTCCCACTTGTTTGTATTGTGTGTAACTGCACATCCTCTCCACAGGATCCTCTCTCTCTCTGTCAGTATCATCTCTCTCTTCTGTTTATTCTTTCATCTCTCGGGTGTCTTGACCTCATTTCTTGTGCTTGTGATTTATTTTTCACCACCTACTTGGTTGGGTCTGAAACCCGCGCGCTTGTAAGAAGGAAAGGAAACGTCATGCTTCTTCTTGTGTTTTATGTTTTTACGTCTCCCCTGTTTTCATTTTTCGGGACTGCTAAAATTCATTCGAGTAAACAAAAAGTATGTGTAACTGGTTTGAAATGGAGCGCAAGCACATGTCTGATTAAATAAAACAGAAATTTAGCAACAATTATGGAAATTCTGGATTCCTAATTTAATGCAACTATTTATTATTTCAAAATGCAACCAAATGAAAATTCTACGACTTTTTTTAAAACATGCACAACTGCATGTGTATGTCGTGCAGTGTTTTTGTGCTTTAATATTCATATTTTTCAAACAAACTGCAAAATTTGCATGCGTTTGCTTGCGTGTCTGTGAGGAGAGATTCACGCGTTCAGATAAGCCCATGATTGAGAGTAGACCTGCGTTTATCTGTTTGAAACGTGTTTACGTCGGTCGGTCGCCCGTGTGAGCACACACTACAGATATTTTGCTCTCTCTGAAACGCATTCGATCTCACACTCATTTACGCTCATTGTCTGCCAAGCCCCAAAACAGGAAGCCGTTCCTGCAGCGAGTCTGTCGCCATGGCAACTGGCGTGCGTTCCCACACGCGTGTCAGAGCGGTCGTGTTCACCCCGCCGCGGTGTCAGAGGGGTCTGGGGAGAAAATCACGTGGAATGAATCATATGGCCAGAAACGTATTCAACTTTTAAAGGGGTCATATGATGTTTCTCAAAAGGACATTATTTTGTGTATTTGGTGTGTTTATGTTAGCGATACACTCACACACACACACACACACACACACACACACACACACACACACAGAAACATCAGTGATATCTGCACACGAGATGCTGTCTGTCTCCCTCTTTCTCTTTATGTCGAGAGGAAGCAGATGCCAGGATCACTTCCTGTTAGCTGTGTTCCTGTGCTCTGTTTGTGATGTTTATGATGTGTCTAGGTTCACGGTTCTTCTGTCTGGTTGCTAGGGTGCTGCTAAATTATGGTTATGGTGTCTTCTTCATCACTTTATTTGCCTTAAATTCAATTGTATTAATCCCTTTTAATTTTTTTTCCTATTTTTTGACATCCTGTAAACTGTGTTTTGAAGGCCATAGATCATAAGTGGGCACTGGGTCGAGCACACACACACACACACACACACACACACACACATGCACAGCTCCAATAATCCCACAATGCCGCGGTCTCCAGAGTGACCTGCGAGCTGTAATCCAATCAGGATCTGAGCGATTACGTGAGCTGGGATTGAGTGGACAGGAAACAGAGATGCTTCTAGATCCAGAATGACACGCATGGATGGGTTTACCACGTCAGCGTCAGATCTGCTTAGAGACTCGTCGCTGGCCAGAGCTACTCCACATGCGCTCAGAGTGACCCTGCATGCGGGGGAAACGCTAGCTCATTGCATGCAACAGGCGAGAGCGCGCTGAGATTGACTGCCACCTTCAGTGGGGTGATGAGGGTGTGACAGGACACTGCTTCATTCTGCCACAACACACCCAACTTCCTCCCTAAGTGTTGCATTCTTCCTGCTGCAGGGCTGTGTGTGTGTGTGTGTGTGTGTGTGTGTGCTGTGCGGGCTCACAGCATTCCTCCGCTCACGTGTCTGATGTGTGTCCTGGGTTTCAGATCCCACGCAGATTTTTGCGCTGAATATTGCGCTCTATTGTTCTGCATCTGATCTGCTTGTTTGTGTGCATCAGCTGTGTTTCCATCCACCTACTATTAATGTGCTTTTTGGGATATCACAAGAAAAAGAAAAAACGGGTGGATGGAAACACCAAGATGTGCGGAAGTCATGAAAATGCACGCTTTTGCACTCAACTAAATCTGATAAATTGTGAAGCAGAAATAGTATTTATGCTTTGTTTTCTAATATAAATATCTAAAGAAATCACGATGCATTTGATTGACAAGTAAAACAACTTGAGATTTGTTGTCTTGTTTTCAGAATATTATCCAAATTTTGTTTTCTTCAAAAGAGCAAAAATAAATGATATAAAATATAATTTAAAGGCTAAACGAGATAGGTTTTCTTACCCCATCTAGAGATATTTTTTTAAGCAAAACAAGACATAATATCTCAAATAGTTTTACTTGCCTTTTTATTGCCAGTAAGGAGCTTGTTTTTTTGTTGTTGCTCATTTATTAGAAATATTATTTCACAGCTGTTGTTTTGTAGGCTATATTTTATTGCATTTGATTTGGGTTTTAATGTTCAGCGTTCATTTTGTTTGTAGCACGAGGAGACAATATATAACATAATCTCTCTTTCTGGTGTGCTCACATTTATATCAAACAGGTTTCCGTTCTGATAAAACCGACGCCGTCATAATTTCATGCTCATAAAAGCCTGATCTCCAGGTCATATTTCATGCGTCACGGGAAGAATGCAAATTCGATGAGATCTTAAAGCGACACCATTTCCAGTTGTTTGTTTTCCGTCAAAATAAACGTGTGTCTCGGGGATGTGACGACCGCTCGTATCTCGTTACGGATTCGATTCATAAATGACTGAAGCATCTCTGTGTGTCTCTGCAGGGGAAGCGAAGAACATCCCTCCCTATCCGGGTCCGAATAAGATGCGGGATTGTTACTGTACAGTCAACCTGGACCAGGAGGAAGTGTTCAGAACCAAAACTATAGAGAAGTCTTTATGGTGAGGACACACACACACACACACACACACACACACACACACACACACACACACACACACACACACACACACACACACACACACAGACACACACACACTCACACAC
>NC_056699.1:2351239-2356239 GCF_018831695.1 Puntigrus tetrazona
AGCGCTTCGATGCTGTGATTAGCAGCTCGAGATTTAGTTAAAGATACCAGAGAGAGATTGAGAGTGAAGAAGTGAACTGATGTCTGCTGCTCATGTGTGTGTGTGTGTGTGTGTGTGTGTGTGTGTTTTTGTGGTTTATGAGGACACACATGCGTTTTCCTGTCATGGTTATGACAGAGGTATTACATGTTGAAGGTGGTTTATGAAGACACTGATAATGTCCCCATAATTCAGTGGTTCCCAACCTTTTCTTGTTTGAGGCACCCTTGGAAAGCCTTTCAAAAGTTCCCGGCACCCTTATAAGGAAATATATATTTAAAATCTCCGTAGCTTTTTTATTATTATTTATTAATTTGTTTCATTTCGAGAGTTTGCATGCAACAACACCTTATACCTAGTCCTAGATGATATGAGAATACTGTTTACACTGATTCTGCCTTAATAAAAAAAATTTAGTTGAAATTTTGGCGGCACCCTCAAAAGATCTCACGGCACCCCTTAGTGCCGCGGCACACCGGTTGGGAACCACTGCCATAATTCATAAGGCTCAAACAACACACTGAATGCTACTAAACAACATACTAAAAGTCCCCGTAAACCACAAATACCAACATGTGTGTGTGTGTGTGTGTGTCATATAGGTTTCATACAAGCTTTCACAGCGTCAGCGGGTCCATGTCTGGATGGTTTCTCACACTGGAGCACTCTGGGTAATGAGCTTAGTGTCACAGCGAGCGGCGCTCTCATTCACAGGATATTTATGCAGCTTCCATTTTAAGACACAGCGAGGATGAGGTCTCACACACACACACACACTCTGTTTCATTCAGCGCTTGAGCTTCGCTGTGACTCTTTCGTCTGTCCTGAACGCTGAATCAGATTAGCTTCACAGTGTTTCGTCTGGGACAGCTGAAAGTCATGCGGCGTGAAGCAGGAAATGCAGAATAAATCACGCAGCTTTCTTACTATGTTTGCAAAACAAAAACGTACTTCTGTCCAATATATGTTTAAATGATTAATGATCCATCGCTTGAATTGGGATGAGCATTTAAGACAATTATTAAATGCTAAAACTTTTATAAGAATTGCTTATAAAATGTGCAAATAATATCAGAGCTTGTTTTTGCCAGCATTTATCAAGATTTCTAGCACTCTGCTGTGTTTTATGTCTGTTCTAAGTTTGATACGGATAGTCAAATGAAGACTGAGTTGTGATATGAATTTGATGCGACCTGAACTCGATCAAGAATAAATATTGAAGCTTCAGCTCTCAGTGCGTCCCTCATTAACCTCTATGCCAAGGCTCTGAAGTCTTCATCGGACACATGCAGGGCGTCTCAGTCAGTTTTAGCCCAGCGCTGGACGTCATGGCTGGTGTATTTACAGGCGCTGTGTGTGTGTGTGTGTGTGTGACCAGGCCAGGCGCAGTGTTATATAAACAGGCTTAGCGCACAGGAAGTGCCCTGGAAGGACCGGATGGTATTAGAGATGCCCCGCGCTCTGTTCATTCATCAGCATTAGAGCCAGGCCCTGCGGCACACACACACACACACACACACACACACACATCCACGTATAGAACGGCGTGTGTGTCCGTGAGGTGATGTGAATCTGCTTTGAGTCCGAAAGCTGCATTAGTTTGTGTGTAACTCCCCGCTGATGTCATTCGGTGAGTGATGATGTCGTTTGTGTCTGAACAGCGGAGCTCGCCTCTGATTGGCTGGAAGTGACATCACGTTGCTTAGCTGCAGGTTGCTTTAAGGCCATTTGTGATATAATTGTCACTATAAATTGTCTTTATAAAATTAATTAAAAAAAGGAATTAATGTCAAAAAATCACGTTTTTGTAATTACATGAATGTAAAAATATTTTTAATGTTCTAAAAAAAAAAAAGAAGTATTTCATTTATATATTAGAGGTTGTATGCTAACAGACACAAGTTTTTTGCACAGTAATATTTTATTATTTTTTTTAAAGAAGTCTGCTCACCAATCCTGCATTACTTAAACATTAAATATTTCTGACTATTTACAATAAAAAGTGCTTTCTGTGTGAGTATATGTTCATTTTCAGCATCATTACTTTACTCACATGATTTATAATATTACAACAGATTTTTATTTCAAATAAATGCTATTCTCTTCTGAACTTTCTCTTCAACTCTATCTAGTCAACTGTTTAATGATAAAAATAATAATTACATATCTGGGCATTAGAATGATTTCTGAAGGATTTTATAATTTGAATTTTATATATATATATATATATATATATATATATATATATATATATATATATATATATATATATAAAATTCTATATATATTAGATTAGATATTATATATATATATATATATTAGAGGTAATTGTAAATGGTAAAAGGTAAAAATATTTCAAAATGATCCTATTTTAGCTGTAATTTGGATCAAATAAAGTCTACTGTTCCAGCTCTTTTGCCTGGTCTCTATTTGTTGAAGGTGTGTGTGTTTTCTTGACGCAGGGTTCTGGAGTGTCAGGATCTGCCGATAGTGAACGGTCAGTGTGACCCGTACGCCGCCGTCTCGCTCCTCGGCCCCTCCAGGTGAGATCAAACCAGAGAACACCGGCTAGATTATAAGCGCTAATTAAATCTGTCCCTTCCGTCAGGACGGCTGCTCAGGGATCAGTGTGTGTCCTCAGAGGAACACACACACACACACACACACACACACACACACACACACACTGCATGCACCGCATTACATTCTTAAAAGTTTGGGTTCAGGCATTTCTCTCTTCTTCTCATCAAGGCTGCATTTATTCACCCAAAATATTATTTTAGTGTAAAACTGTCATTTAATTCTGTATTTTCAGCATCATTTCTCCAGTCTTCAGTGTCACATGATCCTTCAGAAAATATAATAATATACTGATTTACTGATCGACAAACATTTCTAAATAACATTTCATAATAATCAAGTTAATGCTAAAACACCCAAATCATTTTCTGTAAACCGCTGTGTTTTATTTTAACAGAGGAATTCAGAAGAACAGCATTAAAATAGAAATCTGTAGTAAAATTATAAATGTGTTTGCCGGCACTCTTGATCAATTTAATACGTCACAGCTGAAAAAAAGTGTTTTCTTTCTAAAAATCTGAATGGTGACTCGTCTCCTCGCAGGTCAGAAGCCAAGAAGACGAAGGTCAAACGGAAAAACAACAATCCTCAGTTTGATGAGGTCTTCTTTTTTGAGGTAGGAGCGTCTTGAACTGTTCCTGTATTTTCCTGCAAATAAGACAATAATCATAGCATTCGTTACGAGCAACATTTGTTTTGAATGAAAAGCCTAAATGATATATTTCTACGTGATCTACGTGATCGAGGCCAGGAGAGATGTGTTGCATGCGTGAGTCAAAGCGTCTGTAAATACAGTACCCACAATGCAGCAGTAAACATGTCAATAGTTATTTATCATCATTAAAGACTTGCTGTAAAAGTTGATCAATATTTTTCTGAATATATATGTAAACATAATGAAATATTTACTAGGGTTTTTATGGTTAACTAAAATAAATTTAAACTAATTAAAACCATAATGACTATTTTAATACGTTAATTAAAATAAAGGTTAACTGAAAAAAAACAAGTGCTTTCAAACAATTAATCATGATCAATCGGATCCAAAATAAGTTTTTGTTTGCATAATATATGCACTGTGTATATTTATTTTGTATATAAAAATACAGCACATGCATGAATATATTTAAGAAAAATATGTTATAAACATAAATATAAACATGTAAATATATTTTCAAAATATATACTGTATAATAAATACAGACATACACTGTGCAGAACAACTTTTATTTTGTTGTAAGTAATAAAAACTGTAATAAATGTCATCAAGCACTGAGCAGAAAGCACCTGAAGCATGATATAATGCATTGAGTAAAGAGGAAATGACTGAAAGCATGATTGACATGACAACTTGAGAGTAGTGAGATGTTCAGGATCTTCCTGGTGTTTATTCTGGAGATAGATCACTTTAACACTCCACACCCTGCAGCTGAGCTCTGCTCCAAATCCCTTTCTTATTTCTTTCTACCTCCCCCGGATTTTTTTGGTTTGTTGTTTTAAAGTTTACGTACACATTTAATTCTCTCTTGCTCTCTTAATTTTGGTTCCTCTATAAACATTACGTTCTGACCTTCTACAAACAGGCTGCTCTCTACAGACATAATATATTCATAATATATTACAGTTATTACACACACACACACACACCACAGAACACACACACACACACACACCACAGAACACACACACACACACACACACACACACACCACAGAACACGCACACACACACACACAGAACACACACACACACACACACACACACAGAACACGCACACACACACACACACACACACACACAGAACACGCACACACACACACACACCACAGAACACACACACACACACACACACACACACACAGAACACACACACACACCACAGAACACACACACACACCACAGAACACGCACACACACACACACCACAGAACACACACACACACACACACACACACAGAACACGCACACACACACACACACACACACACACACAGAACACACACACACACCACAGAACACGCACACACACACACACACACACACACAGAACACACACACACACACACACACACACACACACACACACACACAGAACACGCACACACTCACACACACACACACACACACACACACACACAGAACACACACACACACACACACACCACAGAACACACACACACACACAGAACACACACACACACACACACACACAGAACACGCACACACACACACACACACAGAACACACACACACACACACACACACACAGAACACGCACACACACACACACACACACACACACCACAGAACACACACACACACACACACACACCACAGAACACACACACACACCACAGAACACGCACACACACACACACAGA
>NC_056699.1:2361239-2371239 GCF_018831695.1 Puntigrus tetrazona
GTGTCTCCTCAGGAAAACCTGCGTCAGTACGTGGACCGGATCTTCACCGTCATCACCAGCTCGGGTGTGAGCTGCCCGACGGTCATGTGTGACATCTTCTTCTCGCTGCGGGAGTCTGCTGCGTCACGCTTCCAGGGTAAACACAAAGACTCCCACAGAACCACATTCACAGATCTTTTGGTCAGATTTAAGTTTTCTTTGTGAAATCCAGTCAACTTGAATAATGATGACTGAGGATGAGGAGGAGGAGGAGGAGGAAAATGATGATGATGATGATTGTGATAGTGGTGATGATGATGATGAAGAGGAGAATGATGATTGTGATGGTGGTGATGAAGAAAATGATGATGATTGTGATGCGGATGATGGTGATGATGATGGTGATGTAGATTGTAATGATGATGATTGTGATAGTGGTGGTGATGATGATGATGAGGAGGAGGAGAATGATGTAGATTGTGATGATGATGATGGTGGTGATGACGTTGATGGTAATGATAGCGATGCTGGTGATGGGAAGGATGGTAATGATGAAGATGGTGATGATGATGATGATCACAGTGGTGATGATGGTGATGAAGACGAAGATGATGGTGATAATGATGATGAAGATGATGGTAATGATAGTGATGATGGTGATGAAGACGAAGATGATGGTGATAATGATGATGAAGATGATGGTAATGATAGTGATGATGGTGATGAAGACGAAGATGATGGTGATGATGATGAAGATGATGGTAATGATAGTGATGCTGGTGATGATGATGATGGCGATGGTGGTGATGAAGGAGATGATGATGATAATGGCAGCGATGAAGATGGCTTTGGCGGTGATGATAGTAATGATGATGATGATGATGTGTGTTTTTGCAGTCGACCCGGATGTGCGCTACACGGCCGTTAGCAGCTTCATCTTCCTCCGTTTCTTCGCTCCTGCCATCCTCTCTCCGAACCTCTTCCACCTCCGCCCTCATCACCCGGTGTGTATCACCTCCTCTCTGTTTTGACTGTTTTAGTAATTAATCTGATGTTGTTTTGATCATTATTGTCTCTGTCCAGGATCCGTGCACGTCTCGGACGCTCACACTCGTTTCCAAAACCATCCAAACTCTGGGAAGTCTGGCCAAGTCCAAATCTGTAAGTGAACATCCATACGTACCATAACAATCCTGACCTTCTAAATGTTAGATAACACATATAAAAAAACAGACTATAATGTAATATTCACATAGTATCACATCAAAACATTGTCATGATTTTAGTTCATGTGATTTTTTATTTATTTTTGTGTATTTATTATGTATTTCTATATAGCTTTAATTCGTATTTCGTTTAGTTGTAGCTTTTGTTATTTTTATTAGTAAATATTTAAAATGTTTTTTTATTTGTTACTTTGTAATTTGGTTAGTTTTAGTTATACTTATTATATTTTAATTTGCTGCCAAGCCAACATTTCAGAGGTTTTCTTTAAATCTTTCTTATGTTTCTAAATATTAATGTAACAGTTTATATTTACAAAATCATCAAAAGCGAACTGTTTTTTTTTTAGTGAAAGCAGGTGATGTCTCAAGGCAGATGCATATATATACACATGTTTTTCTTTAGTTTTTTCTGTGTGATGTTGACATGTGGAGCGGTGTTGTGATGAATAAAGCTGTTCTCTATGATGTTCCTTTCTGTAAAATAATCCGTTCTCTCGTCTCTCTCCGACAGGCCAATTTCAAGGAGTCCTACATGGCTGCGTTCTACGACTACTTCAACGAGCAGAAGTACGCAGATGCGGTGAAGAACGTGAGTGGCTCCCGTCTGTCATATGTCCATCTCTCAGAGATCCCTGCTTGAGTTCTGATTAGTGTCTGTGTTCAGTTCCTGGACCTGATCTCGTCCTCGGCCCGCTGGGATCAGAAGAGCATCGAGACACCCATCATGCTCAAGGAAGGGTGAGAGACTCTAAATCTAAATAAAAATCCTCATTGGAGTGCATTGTTGTGTGCGTCACGCGGCTTTATTCAAAGCTCATCCCGCTGAGGACACTAGAAGCGGCGCTGTTCGTTTAAAACTTTGTGGAAAACGAAGACATCGGTGCAGACGTGGTTTTTTGCATCAAAACTAAAACCACGCCGTTTATCACATTTATCATATTTTCTTGAGGGACATCTATCTATCCAGAGTAGCATGTTTAGAAATAAAAGTCAAAGTACTTTTAAAAACACATCTCAAAACTTTATAGTGTTTTTTTCCCATTAAATGACAAAGTTAATCTCATGTAGCTGTTTTGTTTAAAGCTGTCAAAGCTCTTCATTGTAATTAGTTTATAACCTTTTTTCACAGATATTCCTGTTATTTCATGGCTTTGAATAAATGTTCATTAGTAACACTTTGCTCCAAGCGCCCTCTTGTGTTCCTCAGGAGAGACGCCAGAAGTGTTTTAACTCAAACGAAACCTTTTAAATTACAGTATCACTTGAATACTGATCATATTTAAGTACAACATTTGCATTGCCCTTCTGACAGCCCTAGAGCTCACTGTATCGGTGCCGGACCAATCAGTGTGTGTGTGTGTGTGTGTGTGTGTGTGTCTCTGCTGGACGCAGGAGCGTTAAACTCGGTATTAAGAGGTTTGATGCCAAAGGCTCTGGCAGGTAAGCTGCCGTTGTGACCTTTGACCCTTGGCCTCCTGACCCCAGTCGTAGCCTCCACAGTGTCTGTTCTCCTCTCCCTTCCTTGTTAGTGAGCACAGACACATGCACCCTTTCTAGTGCTCAGACCCTTCAGAGAGCATCCGACTGATTATAAATGTTTAAAAGATCTCTCTAGTCATTTTTCTGACCTACTAGAAAGACCGCACCAGTGTTGTTTATCAGTGATGTACTATAATAGTATTCTTAATGTTTTGAATTAGGTTTGTGTGTGTGTGTGTGTGTGTGTGTGTGTGTGTGTGTGTGTGTGTGCGTGCGCTGAGTGTGTGTGTGTGTGCGCGCTGAGTGTGTGTGAGAGAGAGAGTGTGTGTGTGTGTGTGTGCTGAGTGTAAGTGTGTGTGTGTGTGTGTGTGTGTGAGAGTGTGTGTGTGTGTGTGTGTGTGTGTGTGTGTGCTGAGTGTGTGTGTGTGCTGAGTGTGAGTGTGTGTGTGTGTGTGTGTGTGTGTGAGAGTGTGTGTGTGAGTGTGTGTACACACACATGCATGTATATATTTAAAATATGATATTTGTATATGAATATATATGATATAATTACATAAATATATACATAATAAATTCACACAGCACACATATATGATGCTAACAAATCATTCACGATTCAAGCACTAGTATCTTTTACCATTTTTATTATTATGCCTATGCTTTTTTACAATGTCTTTCATCATTCTAGCACATTTATTTGTAGTTATTGTAGCAATTTAAGTACAATAAACAAAAAAGTGAAACGTTGCCTTGGCAGCTGGCTGAAATAAAATTCAGTTTATCAAGTAAATGTAATTTAGTTTTTAGAGAAATAAGCAGTGAGCGCTGGGATGAGCGCGTGCCGTTGAGGTCGGGACGAGCTGATTATTAATGTGAGCGAGGTGTGATTGAGACCCGAGGGAGTCTGACTTTAAAGCGCTTTCTTCCAGGTTCATGATCAAACGAGCTCAAGGGCGAAACCGCTTCGGTCTGAAGAACTTCAAGAAGAGATGGTTCCGGCTGACCAACCACGAGTTCACCTACCACAAAACCAAAGGTAACGCAAAAGGTTTGTCCCGTCCTCTCGCTACAGGTGTGTGTGTGTGTGTGTGTGTGTGTGTGAAGACGGAATATCACACACGCCTGAGAAATAAAACACAACACTGTTCAAAACCACGAATCATGAATGCACACATATATAGAACATTTAAAAAAAAAGTTTTTTTGGAGAAATGTGTTAAATTGATCTGAAGTAGCAGTGAAGATATTTACGTTTTAAAAGATTTCTGTTTCAAATAAATGCTGTTCTGTTGAACTTCCTGTTCATTTTCAAAACCGTGAATAGAAGTTCAAAATGGTCATAGAAATAGAAATAATGGCAAAAATACAGAACGGTGGAAAAATGTGGGTCAAAATTTTGAGTTTTTTACGAAATGAACACTTCTATTCCTCAAGGATGTAAGAAATTGATCAAAACGGGCAAAAGATTCTATTCATTTGTGAATACTAAAAAATTAACATTGCACAAAAATATGCAGCACAACTGTTTTCAGCATTGATAATAATCATAAATATTCATTATCAGTTTATTATTCTGATTTCTGAAGATCATGTGACGCTGAAGACTGGAGAAATGATGTTGAAAATACCGAAATAAATCACACTTCAGACACACATTCACTGTTTTTAAAGATGACATGTCATAAAAAGCAGACTTTTCCAGGTGTTTATTGCTTTAATCAGGTCCAGTGCTTCTAATAAACAGGGAAAGTTGCTCATCTGATCTCGAATATGATTTAAAATGTATGATTTCAGTAGAATTCAAAAGGGGGCGGGGTGCAAAAGCTCATTTGCATTTAAAGGAACAGACACCAAAGAGTTTCTGCTTCCGCTCAAAACAAGCTTTGTGCTGTTTTGATATAAAACGATATAATAAATAATCCGTGGGGTGTTTTGTGCTGAAACCTCGGACACAGTGCTTATATTACATTGAGTAAAAAGGGGCATAATAGGTCTCCTTTAAACTGTAATAATATTTCAGTATTTTACTGCATTTTTGAATAATAACAAATAAAAAAAAAAAATTCTTCAAAAACACTAAAAATCATACCCGTCCCAAACTTTGGCACAGTAGTGTGTGTATTATATATTACAAAAGGCACAAAAAATATGTGAAATACAGTCATATATATAAACGGTGATTTTTAAATGTTTTTAAACCTGCAGAAAACACTGATATGCACCAATCAGTACATCCATGCACTTAAAGGAACAGTTCACCCAAAAATAAAAATCCTGGCATCATTTTCTGACCCAAACCTGTACGATTTTCTTTGTTCTGCTGAACACAAAGGAACATATTTTGAAGAAGGTTTTGTAAGCCGCCTGTTTCCGCTCACTCTTTTGGGTGAATATCTTCCTCTGTGTTCAGCACCGGTTCATGACTCGAGGGTGAAGAAATGAGGACAGGGTTTTCTTTTTTTGGGTGCACCGCTCCTTTAAGCGTTTAGTCTGTTTTGTGCTGGTTGTTGATGTGTGTGTTGATCCGTGTCCAGGAGAGGGCGCTCTGTGCAGCATCCCGATCGAGAACATCCTGGCTGTAGAGAGACTCGAGGAAGAGTCCTTCAAAATGAAGAACGTAAGAAAAAACACATTTACACACGAGTCTCTGGAGCACGGAGGCATTAGGTTATTAAGGATATTACGTACGAAGATGTTTCCTACTGTAATTATATCAAAACGAAACATCCTCATATTCCCAAAGTTGAACGTAAGGCCGTTTGTTCAGCTTTCTGATGACGCGTGCTCCTCTCATTCGGCCCTCGTGACTGCTTTCCTGCTCCGGGGTCACCTTGATTTGGTGTTAGACCCGTCTTTTTTTCCCCGCAGATGTTCCAGGTCATCCAGCCAGAGAGGGCGCTCTACATCCAGGCCAATAACTGCGTGGAGGCGCGCGACTGGATCGACATCCTGACCAAGGTCAGTCAGTGTAACCGCAAGCGTCTGAGCACGTATCACCCCTCGGCCTTCCTCAACGGACACTGGCTCTGCTGCAAGCTGTCTGCGGACACAGCGGCCGGCTGCACGCCCTGCACCGGGTGAGTCTGAACACGCTTCTTAGGAGAGTCTGGGCAGGGCTAGCGAGCTTGCTTGTGTTTAATATAATGTTTATTGCAAGTGAAGTGAATGTACGGTAAAAGACAGATCAAACTAATCATGAAGGAGTTCAGCAACCACTGTTTTTGCTCACTGGTAAGGTTGGATTAGGTCATAAAAGGCCATTGATTGTTGTTAAATGCATGAATTATATTTGTCTTATTTAACATATTTAATTATTGCAGGTTTGTATAATATTCTGAGTTTGCGTTTCACTTTTTTTGTTGATTTTGAGGAACACTGAATGTGTTTTTGAGTAAATACATGTTCATGTTTAGTCTAGAACTACAGGTAGATCATGAACTCACTCCTGATTTCTCTCAACCTGGCAACCCCGGAGCTGTCAGTCAGCGCATGAGAAACAGGAAGTGGAGATACTTTCTTGAGAAAGTTACTTTACTGGTTACTTGATAAAAGTAATCTGTATTCTAGCTACTAACTACATAACTATCTGAGAGAGCAGCGGTGTAAAAATTAGTTTTTTAGTTTATTTTAAGTGAAAAATCCAAATTACGTATTTAAGTTTATCATGATTGTTGCAAACGGCAAACTTTGTTCCTCTCTATATTCTGAAGGTCTGTTCATATTTCATTCACGCTGATTTATACCACATTTTCCTCCTATAAACACGGTAAAAATGTGTGTGTTCTGCCTGTCGTCAGTATTTTCAGAGTAACAGAAAGAGAAATATGACTGTGTCGATCAATCAAGAGTTATAACCCTGCATTTGTCCGGTCTTCAGATTTAGATAATGCCTATTTAAACCTAATATTTCCGTAAACGTCTGTGTTTCTGTGGTTCAGGGGACTTCCAGCCAACATCCAGCTGGACGTGGACGGAGACCGAGAGACGGAGCGCATCTACTCACTCTACAGCACATACATGGCCAAACTAGTCAAGATGCAGGGTGAGAGAGAGAACACACACACACACACACACACTCACACACACTACACACACACACACACACACACACACACACTCACACACACTCACTACACACACACACCAACACACACACACACACACACACACACACACACACACACACACACACACACACTCACAGACACACACACACACACACACACACACACACACACACACACACACACACACACACACACACACACACACACACACACACACTCACACACACACACACACTCACACACACACACACACTCACACACACACACACACACACACACACACACACACACACACACACACACACACACACACACACACACACACACACACACACACACACACACACACACACACACACACACACACACACACACACACATCACACACACACACACACACACACACACACACACACACACACACACACACACACACACACACACACACACACACACACACTCACACACACACACACACACACACACACACACACACACACACACTCACACACACACACACACACACACACACACTCACTCACACACACACACACACACAGACACACACACACACTCACTCTCACACACACACTCACACACACACACACAGACACACTCACACACTCGCTTCATTTGTGTCCCGAAGATGAACGAAGGTCTTCCTGGTTTGTAATGACACGGGATTTGAAATATTTGGGTGAAGTGTCCCTTTAAGAGTCCCTGGTAGTTAGCGTGCTAGCGTGAAGAGGAAGGCTTGATGTGACTGACGAGACGTGTCCGGTCCGTCCTTTCAGAGGCGTGCGGCAGCAAGTCGGTGTACGACGGGCCGGAGCAGGAGGAATACTCCACGTTCGTGATCGATGACCCGCAGGAGACGTACAAGACCCTGAGGCTGGTCATCTCCGCCGTGCAGACCCTGGAGCAGCAGCACACGCAGTACAAACGAGACAAGTTCAGGAAGACCAAGTACGGCAGCCAGTGAGTGTCCGAGCGCTTTCCACACGCTACACGTAACCTTTACAACGTCTGGAAGGTTCTAGCAACCAATCAGATCGGTCAAAATCATCAGCTTTTTAGGCCGAGAATCATTAGGATATCAAGCAAAGATCGTGTCGTGAAGATGTTTAGCACATTTCCTGATGGAGATATGTGAAGACTTTCTTTCTGATTAGTAACGAGCATCACTAAGAGCTTTATTAGGACAACTTTAAAGGAGATTTTCACAAGATTTGTTATGTTTTTCATCACTCAGATGAATACTGTGTGTCTTGTGACTGGTTTTGTGGTGCAGGGTCATACTGTTATGTACAGACTATATATCATTTTACACAGCTGTAATAATAGCACGTTACATTCAGAGGTGAGTGATTAAAAAAGGTGGACTAAAACTGAAATAAAATAAATATCCAGAAAAGCGTAACGCTATGAACAGAAATAGATTAAAAGTTATTAAAGAGCACTTTAACAAGCACTTTTAAAACTTATAGAGGCGTGCATAAAAACTGCAAAAGCACATAACAACTTAAATTCTGAAAATATAAAAATGTATACTTACTGTAAAGATTTTAAAACCAAGTTCACTTTCTGTGATGCTCCTGGCGGTCGCCGGTGATTCTGACGCAGGACGTGTTTGTGTTTCACAGAGAACATCCAATCGGTGACCAGAGCTTCCAGTGCTACATCCGTCAGCAGTCAGAAAGCTCCACCTACTCCATCTGACCACGCCCCGTCTCCGTGGCAACAGGCGCGTCTCCAGACAGGAAACTGAGAAACGGCGAGGCGGCCTCAGACAAAAGATAAAGCTCAGCTGTTTTTATAAGACTTTAACCAATCAGCAGCCGCCGCGTGCTTCCGTGGACGATGTAGCTCCGCCTCGCGGCACCTTTTATCCTTTGATGATGTTTTTAAGCTAGGACGCGAGCAGACGTCTTCAGCCGTGGATGTTTTTATAAATGGAGCATCGGACAAAAGGACAGATCCCACAATCCTTTGCTTCGACAGGGTTTTGTTGGTGGACGTGAGACTTAGAAGCGTGTTTTGAGAAAAATATCCATTCACACGAGTCCAGTGTTTGACGTCACGCCTGCAGAAGCAGCGCTGCATTGTGGGAAACGTGTGTGTGTGTGTGTGTGTGTGTTACAGCATGCAGACGTCCTCGTTCCAGCTGTTTCCAGCATGTGGCGTGACGCTGAGGGTTTGTGGGTCCAGTCGTGTTCAGCAACACACTTCTTGTGTTTTTATACTTTCTGTTGTGTCTTCACTGATATCCTGCTCCGGTTACAGTGTGTGTGTGTGTGTGTGTGTGTGTGTGTGTGTGTGTGTGTGAGTATGAAACCAGGGCGCATGAGTGTGTTTCATTGATTAATTATGAATAATAACTCCCAGTTCATCACATCACACTTTATAGAGATATTTAATATGGATGTGATTATTCTGACTATCAAGATCATGTCTGGCTCAGATTTCACCCTTAATCATATATATATATAATTAAAAGAATATATTATTCATTTAAAAATCATTCTACACTATACAATTTTTTCATGTATATGTAATGTATAAGCATTAAGACAGTTAAACACTTTTACAACAAAATTCACATTTCACTGTAATGTATGGTAGCTCCTTTCTGCCACAAAATGAAAAAGGTGTTTGTGTCTTCATCCCAGAGTTTATATCTCGCACTTCTGTGTTTTTATTTGTTTTTTATCCATTTTTATTTTTATTATTTGCTATTCTGACTATCATTGTGAAGAAAAAAAAAGTGAACGACAACATTTTTTTTTGTTGCATTATCCCGTGTCAGAATCAAGCTACCATAGTAATAAATAAATACTGATGCTTCATATTGTTTGAATGATCTGAGGGTGAAGCATGAGCTGGAGGTCCTTGTGTTTTAGTACGGTGTTGTATTTCTGTTAAAACACGGCTCTTGTGTTTCTCTCCGTCCCTCGGTGATGCATGTTTCACACGTTTTAACACAGCCCTGTTTTCTTGCCCAAATGAATTGATATTTATTTTTATATCACAGAATAATGTTTTTGTGAAGAAAAAACAAATCAAGTCAAATCTCAGAGCAATCCAAGCGCACAGTATGAAGTATGCAATAATATACTCAATAATGAGTGAAGGAACTGAGATCACAGATCCTGTGTGTGTGTGTGTGTGTGTGTGTGTGTGTGTGTGTGTGAGTGTGTGTGTGTGAGAGTGTGTGTCTGTGTGTGTGAGTGTGTGTGTGTGTGTGTGTGT
>NC_056699.1:2378739-2381239 GCF_018831695.1 Puntigrus tetrazona
TCTAGACAAGAACCTTTTATTTTTTTGTTTTGAGAAAAAGCCTCTCAGCGTTACGTGACCTAATGCTTCGAAGCAGCAGAACAATAACCTTTTACTTGTTTCAGGTTAAAAACGAGACGGTATTCTTGTCTAGAAAATGTAATAAATTTTGGCAAATTAGTCTTGGAAAGCCTTTTTTGCATATTGTGCTGTTTATGAAGAATATGGTTTATTGAAGTGTTTTAGTTGAATGAGTTCTGAACACAGTTGTCTAAAAGCACGACGAAAGACACTTAAATATTAATAAAGCCCATAATCATCAGATTCTAATTACAAGTATAAAACTCTATATATATTAAGTTCTAATTGAAACGTTCTCTAATTTAAGTCTTTCATTCTTTTTTTATTTACGACACATCTTCCAATAGCTTCCAGTAATATCTAGTTTTTTCATTAATTCCACTTAAATGATGATAAATGAAGGTTTAAAGCTGAAACAGCGTGTGATTCTCAGAAAGAGCACTAGATGGAGATCTGTGGAGGAGACCGTGGAAAAACAGTGTTGAAAAGTGCTTAAATATCGGCAAAAATATTGTCAAAACCGATTATTTTTAAAAACAAGTGTGAAGCTTTATTTAAATCTTTTTTACTCTTTAATGAAGTCTTTAATGCTTACAATAAATTTTAAAGTAACTTACATTAAATATATATATATATATATATATATATATGTATATATATTTATTTATTTATTTTAAATTCACAGTAAAACTAATGAGCATCAGGGCACCTTTGAAGATTGAATAAAAACAAAAGGTTTACAAAGATGCAAGTCTATTAATGAAAAACGCATCAATACGCACTATTTATTTATAATTTTAATAACTCATCAGACGCAGCTGAGGTTGATGAACGTGACTTTTTCCCGCTCAGATGGTCTTTATTTCATTGGCTCTCAGATATTAATGAGTGTGACGACCCAGAATTCCCTGCGGGCTGCAGTCAGACGTGTCACAACCTCCCGGGCAGCTTCCTGTGCGGCTGTGAGAAGGGCTTCTACAGCCACGACAGCGTCCACTGCATCGGTGAGGGTCACTGCGCGGCTCAGGGGTCACGGGTCAGAGGTCAGCGCTGGCTTCGTGTCCCGGCTCCAGCAGCGCTTCCAGGAATCCTGGGATTTTCCTGTAAAAGAGAAACACGATTCCCTCCAGCTGTGAGGTCCAGCGTTCACACACACACACACACACACACACACACACACACACACACACACACACACACACACACACACACACACACACACACACACACTCAAGGGGTGATTATGTAACAGTGTTTTTAAGCTCATAAATCATCAGACACTGTTTGTCTTTGGCACAAGCGATCTTCCTGTGACTCTATCTGCAGGATCCACAATGCCGTGCGTGTGTTCTTGAGAGTCTGGACGCATGCGCTCGAGTTACAATAACAGCGCAGTGATGAAATCACACCAGAGGAATTCTGGGAATGATGAAAACACTAATCTGTGACTAGACTGCAGCTCTGTTGTTCGTGAGGTGCATGCTGGGATGTCTTTAGATCCTTTCGGTGTGTTCAGATGTTTGGGTTATTAGTCACTAAAACTATAAAAAATGTGTTACTTGAATTAAAAGTAAATGAATAACAATAATAAAAAATAAATATATATATATATATATATATATATATGTGTGTGTGTGTGTGTGTGTGTATATATATATATATATATATATATATATATATATATATATATATATATATATATATATATATATATATATGTGTATTTATTTAATGAATTTATTTATTAAAAAGTTTTAGTTAATTTGAAATTTATTTTGCTTTATTTCAGCTTTCAGCTGGTTGCCAAGGCAACATTTTTTTTTACTTAGTTGAACTTCTAAAAACAAAAAAACCCCAAATGAATATTTACAAAACCATATAGACGTGAAAAATAAAAATAAAATAAAATTAAAACCAGAAATGTATAAATAAAATGTGATTATTAATTTTCATCTAAATTGTTGTAAAATAAAAATTTATTTGTGTACATACAAAATATTTTTAATAAAAATGACTAAATATATTTTTTACAAATTCTTAAAATGACAAAAACAACAGATTTACTGAAAACTTTTCTAAAATAAAATGTAAAACAAAAAATATACAAATGAAACTATGAGCCATTAGTATAACAGCATCTGAACGAGACCACATTAACATAATTTGTATAAATAAAAAAAGTGAGTAGATATTTTATATTTTTATTCCTATTATTAATACTTTTTAAAAATGTATTTATTTATTTTTTTAACGATTTAAAAAAAAAAAATGAAAATTCAGAATGTTACCAATAATTATAGTGGCACAATGATATCAAATAACGCTGCTGCTGATGTTTGTATATTACAGTGTGTGTGTGTGTGTGTGTGTGTGTCACTGCAGATATCAATGAGTGTATCCTGTACCCCAGTGTGTGTGCGGAACCTTCGAAATGTGTAAA
>NC_056699.1:2396239-2398739 GCF_018831695.1 Puntigrus tetrazona
TTTGTTACATGTTTGAGGAATTCGGCCAGTAGAAATGCACTGGATAGCTGGCCAATCAGAGAGCATCTTTGGGGGTTTATGAGCTGTACTGCAGTCATACATTCATTATGGTTATATATTCTATAGCTTCAAAAATTGAGTCTCCTGCTTGGGTCTATATTTTTGAAGATGTCAGGAACATCTCAGTCTCATATTGATGGGGGAGTTCAGCTCTGAATGTCATTGAGGATGTGAATGACGCAGCACTTCCTGTGCTGTTCTTCTGCTGACCGGTGCTCGTATCAGATGATGCACAATGCTCTTAAAGTAGCACAGTTTGTTCTAGTAGATCTCCAACCCTGCAGGATCATCCATCATCTTCTCTGAGTCAGTAGGAGCTAAGCAGTTTCAGAATTCCAGTATGAATATTGTTTGCCAAGTTAAGACTCATTAGAACACCTTATGAACCATCTAGCAATGCCATAGCAACTGCAAACAACTACTCAGAACATATTAATTCCCTAGAAACCACCCACAACACCCTAGCAACTACTTAGCAACCGGTTAGAACACTTTAACAACCAGATAGCAATCTCTTGGCAATCACTCAGGAACACAGCAGCAACCGCAACTGTGCTAGCAACCATGCTAGCAACACATGGCAACACTTATTGTTAGGATAATCACCCAGAACACCCTAGCAACTACATAGCAACTAATTAGATGACCTTAGCAACCACATAGCAGCACCCTTACAAATCATTGCAAGCAACTGCTTAGCAGTGTGGTAACCAAATAATACACCTAAACATCCTAGCAACTGCTTAGCAACAAATTTGTCAGGCATTGCCTTGGCAGATAGTTAGACCACCCTAGCAACTGCCATGCAATCACTCGGAACAGGGTTAGCAACTGCATAGCAGCTATGTTAGCAACCATTTAGATCAAATGACAACAATCACTTTGGAAATCACTACCTTAACAATCAGTAGGAATACCCTAGCAACTGCTAAGCAACATGTTAGAAGACCCTAGCAACCACATAGTTACAGATTTGCTAATCACTGCCTTGGCATTCAGTCGGAACACCCTAGCAACTGCTTAGCAACATATTAGAACACCCTAGCAACCACATAACAACACATTTGGCAGTCACTGCTTTGGCTATCAGTTGGAACAACTTTAGCAACACGTTAACAACCACTGAGAACACGTTAGCGACTGTGCATGAAGTGAATGTAGCCTGTATGGAGGCGTGACTCATCAGTCTCAGCACAGAGCTGTATTCACGTCTCTGATGATTCAGAGGAAAGTGTGAGTGACTTTCTGCCCACCGTCCAACACTGACTCCGCCCACCGGCACCGCTCCAGCCAATCCCTGAGTCCCGAGCTGCTAACGGTTTGTGTGTGTGTGTGTGTGTGTGTGTGTGCGTGTGTGTTTGTGATGTGTAGATGTGGATGAGTGCAGCAGAGCAAACGCAGGATGTGAGCACCACTGTAACAACACCATGGGCAGTTACCGCTGCTCCTGTCGTCATGGATACACGCTCTCGGGTCACCACACGTGTCTGGGTGAGTATGAGCGGGAGCGCTGGAAAATCTGACAGAACTAAGCCAAACAGTACTGCTGTACACGTTTAAAGTCTTGAAAACCTAGCTAACAAATTTAACTTAGTGTTACACTACAAATATGAACAAAAACTTTTTTCGTATTCATTTTATACATTTTTGTGATTTTACTATTTAATAAAAACAATAATATCATTTTTGTAGAGGGGATGTGATGTCCTTTGAATGCAGCATAGGTCTTTTTGGATAAATAATTTTTTTAATCTAATATTTTAGTATCGAACGATAAAACTTAATAAAACCTATAAAATATTATAAAAATATAATTTCAATCTAATTCCTTTTTTATTTACTTATTTTAAAAAAATAATTTAGTATAATCATATTTTTAAAAATGTAACACACTTTGCTATTTTTTTACCTACATTCCTTAAACATCTGCAGTAGAGTGTAGAGATGGGTCTGATTCCCAGGAATACACTATATATATATATAGAGAGAGATAAAGTATAGTGTGTATATATATAACAGGAATAACTATATACTTTGAATGCATTGTATGTCTTTCTAAATAAAGAATTAAAAAAATACAATTTAAAAATCTATAAAAATGAAATGTTCTAAACTTATATATTAAATATATAATACATTAATATATTATATTATCTAATTACTCTCTCTCTGTCTCTCTACATGATCTGTGTATTTTGAATGTAATGCATGTGCTTTTGGGTCATTTTTTTGTATTTATGATTTTATTCTGATTGATTTGTGTAGTTTTTTAGTCTTTTTTTAGCGTATTTTTAGTGCCTCCAGTGGACCACGGTATGAACAGCGCCGAGGTCATGGGTTCGATTCGACTTGTTCTTGTTCTTGACGTTTCATTCTCTGCAGCCAATACGTTCTCGTCCAGATGTATCACCATGAATCAGAATTGTGAACTGATGAGGAC
>NC_056699.1:2401239-2406239 GCF_018831695.1 Puntigrus tetrazona
TAGCCCCTGAAGGGCAGTTCTAAATAAAAAAAAAGAAAAGATGTTTAGGAAAAATAAGAAAAATCTACACATCACCATCCTGTTCAAATGTTTTCACACCCTGCTCTTAATGAATGTGTTTTTTTTCCTTCTGGAGCATCAGTGAGTGTTTGAAGCTGAACATGAGTCTCTCAGCTGGCCTCGTGTGAAAAGATGAATCTTAAAATCATACAGTCATTGTTTGAAAGGGTTCAAATACACAGAAATACAGCAAAAAGTATCTGTGGGGATTTTTCTGAAGAACAGCAGACAGTTCAGGACAAACATCACTGAGCAAAAAAAACAACACAGCTGTAGATCATTCAGAGAACAACACAGTATTAAGAAAACTTTTGAACCGGGTTGTATTTATGAATTCAAATTATTTTCTATTAAACATCTGTGAAACAGCATATTCAGGTTAGTACTAAATAACCAATAGCATGCATTTTGTATGATCCCTCTTATTTGGAAAAATAATTAACATTTTGCAGATTTTGATCTCAACTGTAAGTAAATAAATAAAACAAAATCCCAGGAAGTTTCACTGTGCTATCTTTTGGCTCAGTTGATTAATAAATGCATTAGAACTACTGTGACGTGTCTTTGATGATGACTTCCTGTTTCCTCTCAGGTTCACGGCAGAGTTTGATCTCAGGACCTACGACCCTGAGGGCGTGATCTTCTTCGCCGGTGGCCACTTGAACAGCTCCTGGATTGTTCTAGTGATGCATTATGGGAAGCTGGAGCTGCAGCTGAAGTACGGAGCTGTGAGTCGAGTGACCAGCAGTGGACCGCAGGTCAACGACGGCCAGTGGCACAAGGTCAGAGGTCACCGCAGGGGTCACACTAATAACGCCCCTCATATATGAGCTCATGGGAGATGCAGGTTCGAGTTCGGCCTGAAACATTTCTTTTTTCTATTTATTTATTTAGGAAAAGGTGGAATAATTACATTTTTTATCTTTCTCAGAACATTAACAGAACTTTATGAATTCATATCCCACAAAAAATAGCACACATTCTAGTCACTGTCTATGTAACTTGTATTTAGTTTAGTTTTTTTAATAAATGAATAAATCCAGAAAAGAAAAGGCATTGGGTCATTGAACCGTTTTTATAACTTCAGTGTTTCTGCTTGTTTTAAAAAGTCACACGAACGCCTTAAGATGGTCTTAAACTGAAACAGAAAGTCTTAAATTCATGAAGTCGCATTAAATGTTGCATTTTTATTTAAATGATTTATGCAGCTCGACTAAAACACTTTAAAATCTAAAATGATGTGCATCGTATCATTAGACATTCGTTTAGTAAAAATCAATGTTTTGTTCCCTTCAATTTATTCCTTAAATGGTAAAGGTCTTTTAGAAAATCCAAAACGTATAAAGCTCGGCAGAAATAGAAGTGACTGACTGTCTCCTGATTGGTCCGCTCAGATCTCGGTGGAGGAGCAGGGGCGGAGCCTCGTCATCAAGATTGACAGGGAGGCGGTGATGAAGATCGCGGTCAACGGAGATCTGTTCACGCTGAATAAAGGCATGCATGAGCTCAACCTGACGGTGGGCGGCGTTCCCTTCAGAGACGACGGACTGGTCAGCAGGGTGAGCGTCACAGAGGAAGGGGCGGGGCTTACCTCGTTGCTATGGACGATGTCGCCAAGCTCATTAACTATGCACACAGCCTTTGTCTGAGATTCGATCGTAGAGATATTGTAGAGGTTGTGTTGCCATATTCAAAAAAAGGTTTAATAATAGATTTGAAAATGCAGACAGTCACTGATCAAACAAGTATATGTGTCTGTGCTTCTTATAATTAGTGAACGTGCATAGAAACAGCCTTTTAATTAAGAGAGTAGAAGAATAGGGAGACGTGGAAACATAACGTAAAAGCTGCTTAAAACAAGGATGTAATCAAAGGAAACCTGGGTTCAACAAGATGTTTGTAAGATGTTTGCCAGCAGCAGATGTTTGAGGATAGTTTTATTCTCTTTATTAAAACACTTTGTTTGTCTCTTAGAGAGAAGGTTCAGGCCGTGAAAGATTTTCTCCCAACTAATAAAAAATCATTCAAATTGCAGTCGTTCAAAAATATGTATGTTTCAATAATTCAATGTTTTAAGAATAGTTCTGTTTTAATGATATATAGTGTATCTATAAGACATCCTAAATCTTAATGAACATACGTAAAATGTCTTTTTGCTGATAGTTGATGATGTCATCACCCCCTGAAAACGTGTCTCTGCAGATTAACCCTCGCCTGGACGGCTGCATGAAGGACTGGCGCTGGTTGACCGGTGAGGACACGTCCATCCAGGACACCGTCCAGAACAACGAGCGCATGCAGTGTTACGCCGTCGAGGACCACAGCGCCTTCTACCCCGGACACGGCTTCGTCTTCTTCAACCACAGCCACGGTGTGTGAGCCTTCATCACCACCTTCATCACCACCATCACCTTCATCACCACCATCACCTTCACCACCACCTTCACCATCACCTTCATCACCACCTTCATCACCACCTTCACCATCACCTTCATCACCACCTTCATCACCACCTTCATCACCACCTTCACCACCACCTTCATACAGCACACTGTGTCCTTGTCCTTCCTCACAAAAATCATTAGGATATTTAAGATCATGTCACTTGAAGATATTTTGTACATTTCCTATCAACCCTTCTTTTCTGATCAGTGATATTCATTGCTAAGAAGGTCATGTGGTCAACTTTAAAGGAGGTTTCCTCAGTATTTCTAGATCCTCAGCTTCCTGTCCTAACAAACCATACATCATTTAGAGTTCAAGACATTGACCTTTATTACTGCTTTTGTGGTCCAGTCACATTTATATACTGTTTATTCTGGTTTTGGATTAGTTTTTCATTATAATTCTAGCAGCAGTTCCTCTTCCAGGCAGCAGTTCTGATTTCCCTCTTCATTTTATAAATTTGTCGTCCAATATTTAGTTTTATTTCAGTTAGTGAAAACCCCTTTCAATAGTTTAGTTTTTGTGATCAGGGACACTGAGACGGTTTTATGGAGGTCAATATGACTAAACTAAATTTTTATTTATCTTAGTATATTAAATTAAAGGGGTCATATGTTGCTAAAGAAAACATTATTTTGTGTATTTGGTGAAATGCAACGTGTTTATGGGGTTTAAGTTTTCCACATACTGTAATGCCTTATTATTTCTCCTCTAAGCCCCGCCTCCAGAACGGTTCGATTTGTACAGAGCTCATCGTTCTGAGAAGCGAGGTGTGCTCTGATTGGCCAGCTGTCCAGTCAAATACCCCTTTGGTTTTAAGACTTTAATCTCCAGCATCACATGACCCAATGAAGCCAATGAGAAATGTTGCTTTGTCGACTGAGCCTTTTCTTTATATTTGATTTTCTTTTATCTTGTTTCTCGTAGGAGACAATCAGACTCTCAGTGTCCATGTGACCCTGCGCCCGGTCTCCTCTGTAGGCGTCCTGTTTGCTCTGGTTCGTCAGGACAGAGTCCCGTTCTCCATCTCTCTGTCCGACTATCATCCAGGAACACTCAACTGGACCGAGGTGTGTGTGTGTGTGTGTGTGTGTGTGTGAGGGGCTGAGATGCTCTGAAGCTCCTGAAGTACGTCTGTATGTCGTGTGCCCCGCAGCACGTGCTGGTGTCTTTCGGGGACGTGGTGGCGCTCAGTGTCCCGGTCGCTCTGTGTGACGGTCAGACCCACACGCTCAACGTGACTGTGTTGGGGAACAGCTCTCTGCTGGAGGTGGACGGGCAGCCGGCGCAGACGGAGGGGACGGAGAGCGCAGACGCTCTGGATCTGACGGCGTCTTACAGCACCTTCATAGGAGGCCTTCCTGGTAACGTCTCGTGTTTCTCTCTCTTCCGCACGTCTCACGTTATCTTATTTCTGAATGCAAAAATGTGTCGTGCCTTTCTTTTTTTTCTGTGTTATAGGATCGGTCATTTCTAAGGTTTAAGGACATGTGGCAAAAAATAAATTAATTAAAAGAAAATAAATATTCTAACATTTTATTTTAGTTGACTTGAGAGTCAGACTGCAAATAAATATTTAGGTCATTTTACTATGCATTTTAATTCCAGAATTTATTTTTATTTGTATAAGAAAACAAGATAAAAATAGTGCTTTCTGGATCCAATTTTTTTTATTAAAGTATTTTTCTATATTTAAACTGGAAAATGCAGTGCATGTATTTTAATTTACTCTGTAAAAAGGACTAAAATGCAAAACATGCTTTTCTAGCTGTTGTTTGCACCCAAAAACATCTACAACTTCTTAAATCAAGAAGAGTTTTCTAGACAAGAATAATCAGTCAGCAAGTAATCAGTTTGAAAGGAGTTTTTTTTTTCTATTCCCCCACTGGCAGATTATTCATCTAGTTTTGACTGAAAACAAGTCCTTCTCGATTTAAGAATTTCTAGCTATTCTGGCTGAAAAACTAGACAAATGTTATGTTTTAAATCGAGCCTGTTTTCGAAGCAGATGTTGTTTGTGTGCGCAGACGTGTCTCTGGTGTCCGCGCCGGTCTCGGCCTTCTTCACGGGCTGCATGGACGTGCGGGTGAACGGTCAGCTGCTGGACGTGGACGAGGCCCAGCACAAACACAACGACGTCCGCTCTCACTCCTGCCCTCTGCTGGACGCACAGCAATAACAGCAGCTGACGCTCCGCACATACAGCACAGAGCCGCTAGACATGTATTACCCGCTTTAGACCAATCAAACACAAGCTACTGAGAGCGTGCTGTGAGATACTGTAACTGTACATAGGCCACTGTAAAATGCTTTAGAGGAGGATGACTAAAAACACCCGACTACCATTAAAGGCCTTCAGGCTTGATGTAGGTGCTCAACTTCATCATCATCATCATCATCATCATCATCGTTCGGGGTAGTTAGAGTTTTTTTTAGTCCTTCGTTCGAGTTTGTCTTTTTATTGTTGAAGTTTTATATTTTGTTCATGTATGCTT
>NC_056699.1:2416239-2461239 GCF_018831695.1 Puntigrus tetrazona
AACACCATGGTTACAAATCCACAACTTCCCATCACCATGGTAACCCTATGTGTGGTTTATTACCAGGGTCTAAAATTAACTGACAGTTACAATCATTTTAAACATTTTGCTGGTTGGCTGCTTACAATATCCTAATAACACAATAAATAAACACAATAAAACCAGGTTATCATCATTAATAGAAGATTCTAGGAACGCCCTAGCAACCACACTGTAGAACCACATCAAACACCATCACCTTAGCAACCATGCTGTCAATTAAAGTCACATAGCGACCACACTGAACAAATTACAGTTCATAGCAGCACTCTAGCAATGATACTGAAGACAATACCGTCACTTAGCAACACCCTAGAAACCGCACTGGACATTACTGACAATAGTGTCAATTGCAATCACATAGAAACACCCTAGCAATCATACAGAACACTATAACAGTTCATAACAACACCCTAGCAACCACACTAAACATCACAGTGCCTAGCAGCACCCTAGCAACCACACTGAACACATTACAGTGAATAGCAACACCCTAGCAACCACACTGAACACATCACAGTCCATAGCAACACCCTAGCAACCACACTGAACACATCACAGTCCATGGCAACATCCTAGCAACCACAGTGAACACTGTACAGTTCATAGCAATACTCTAGCAATGATACTGAAGGCATCACTGTCATTTAGCAACACCTTAACGACCATACGGCTCACATAGCAACACCCTAGCAACCACATGACGACGCCTTCGCCTCACACCAGTGAGTTACGGGTAAACGGCAAACCTCTGGTGTCTACAAGGTTGTGTTGGACTGAAGACGGACGCAGCTCCCTGAGTCCAGCGATCATCAATGCTAATCTAATTCAGCTAGAGCTCCACCTGATCCATCAGCCAATCACTTTCAGCATTACTGACCACATATCCAATCACACTCATCGATCTGAGGGCGGATGTGCCTTGTGTTCCCTGCTAAAACCAGTAATATTATCTCAAATGTATTTCACAGGGACGGGAATAAACCTCGCTGAAAATACAATGGCTGTAATAGCATTGATGAGCCATCACGTGGCTCTGAGAGCCGATAGTTCATCTAAAATACACCAGAAAGCCTTTTTGAGATGTGTCTGGGCTGTACTCACCATCGGCCTGCGATTCTCCACCAGGTTCAGACCGACGATTCCCAGGAACGCTCCAAAGCTCAGCTGCCATCGAGAAGACAACAAACTCGGTTTAGTCTTCACTAGAGCTGGGAGTAACGCATCAGATGACATTATTATAAGTATTAAAATAATGCATTACTTTTTGATTTACAAGAAAGTATCTTTTACTTTTTAAAATACTGCAAGCAACGGCACGTTATTGATTGACAGCTTTCCTGTTCAGAGAAATCAGGAGTCAGACGTTACTTTAATACTAGAATGCATTAATTCATCTCACACACACAAAACAGATTCAGCATTTCTCAAAATTAATAAAAAAAACTGTGATGCAACTTATAACTTATATATGATACACTTGAATAATACCAGTATTTTCTTGTATTTAACTCCATTTTATTAACTGCTAATTTATTATCAATAACTATTATTTAATTTATTATCCACTTTATTAACTGCTGACCTTCAATGATCCAACTATATCATACTAATAAGCAATAAAAAAAACAAAAAGATTTCTTCTTTTTTTATTGCTGAAGAATTTTCTGCGTTCTTCTGTCTTTTTCTTCAGTCTGAGGCAAAAATATATATTTTTTTTATATTAAAAACAAATAAGCAAGCCCCGCCTAGATTTGAAAAGTAACCCAAAAGTAACATAAAGCATTGAGTTCCACAAAAAGTAACGTAATTAGTAACTTTTTAGAGAGTATTGCAGCACTGTCCTGCATTACTTTTAAAAGAGTCTTTCCTCAACATCTTCAGCAGCAGAATCCTGACAGACTGCTGTTTTATGAAAGGACAAAACAAAGAGTTGATTAAAGTGATGGTGTGGAGTCACTCACTATAATCCCGGGATAGTATCCAGACACGGCCACGTTATCCGTCTGCGTGGCCGCCAGCAGCCCGACCACCAGAACCAGAACAGAGAGAGCGAACAGAGACACGGAGCACCAGAGAGCCGTCCGCCGGCGCTTCAGGAACACGTCTGGACAAACAACACACAGCTCTGAACACACAACTCTCACAAGCGGTGACGTTCACAGGAGAAAACCATATGAACATCTGAAAAAATTCAGCGAAAACATTTCAACGTGTGTTGTAACTTTTCGAGAACTTAAAGATAACATTGAATATTCATTCTGTTAACGTCACTGGAACATTTTCATAAACATATACCTCCTAGACAATAACAGAAAAAATATTGAAACTCTTTAGTCGTTTTTGAACACAATGCTACTGGTCTAATCGGATTCAATGATCTATGCTAAGCTATGCTAACAGTGCAGAGCCGGAGATCGGATTCAAAAACAGTAAAACTCAATTCAGTGACTCTGTTAGTTGGAGAAGGAGCCTGTTTTCAAAAAAGTGGAGAGTTCCTTTTAGAAACTGCTTGCTTATGATGTTTTTTTCTTGGTTATGTGAATATTAAGAGAACGTTCCATTGCTTCATTTCACAAACATTATGGGAACGTTATTTTTTACTGTTCTTTGCACAATCTGAAGCAAGTATACATTGAAAAAAAAATGTTAGACGAACATCTGAAACTATTCAGCAACTTTTGAGAGAACAAAGATCTGATAGCTTTGAACTAACATTGAACTAACATTGACACAACATTCTGAGAATGTTCCCTAAAGACGACATTTATGAAAAAATACATTTTATAAACATTCAATTTGTATTTTTTTTTCTATTTTACAAAAAGTTACTCTTTAACGCTCCAGAGATCAACACATTTAATAACTACAAGATAACGTTGAATGAACGTTCTATTAACGTTACGATCCAACATTGGGAGAACATCGAGAGAACGTTAGCTAGGAAACTCGGTTGTTTATATCATTGCATAATACACCTATATAACCGCTCTGTTATCTAATCAGATAAACGACTATAAGGCTTCAATATATTACGATACTATATAAACACATAGATTATGATTTTCTAAAATCGCTCTACATCTCAAGTCTTTCATTCTGCAAAACAACATGTTCAGTAAACACGTGAGAAGCGACGAGGATAAAAGTTTATGACTTTACATTTAAACAGAAGTTATTTAATACCAATCTATGAATAAACAACACGCCGAGCATCGGAATGAACTGCGCGACTCATTCAAACGCATCAAACACAGAACACTGCGGGTTTCTCCTCCTCGTCTGTGAGAACCGAGTCCGGGTCTTGAGGAGATGGTTCTGGTTCTGGTTCTGGTTCTGATGCTCACCCGCGGGGTCCGCGTCCGTCGGCGGCGCGCTCGGGGGCTGCTGCATCGCGTCGCGCGCTCGGTCCGGTCACGGATGAAAGTTTAAGAAGAGACTTTCCCGCCGTGTTTAGAAGAAGAAGTGTTTGTTTATAATAATCCCGCAGCGGAGAGTCAGGTGGAGCGATGCGCGCGACACTGACGAGACTGACGCGTGCCGCTCCCGTTACAAGAACACACACACACACACACACACCTCCAGAAATCACCAACAGCAGCATTCGTCTCTGCACAGTTACACACAAAGACTATAATATAGAAGCAGATTTTATAAAAGTATTTTTTTGCAATACCTTGAATTTTGTGTGTATTTGTATCGATGACATCTGACCTCAGAGTCTGGTTCTCAGCAAAACTAAAGTTAGTGCAGCCAAAATAATTTATTCTAAATATGCATGTGTATGGTGAATATTTATTATGTATATAAATAAATGAATCAATACAATAAAAGCCTATTAAATATTTTTCTATATAGGAACAAATATACATTTAAGATAAATATTAGAAAGTGTTTTTCGATCTAAAAGCTTCCAGTGGTTTTGTGCTCTCTCTCTCCACTGATCCTCCAGAGAGATCTACACACCCTCACAAAGGAACAATAGTTTGTGGTTTATTTATATTCACATCTTATTTTTATTATATGACATTAAAATAATTTCCTTGTATCTGCAAACATACTTCACAATAAAGCTCTTTCTGACTTCTGATCATTTCAGGTTTAAATAATGGCTTTAAAGATCTGAAGAACCCTGAAGGAATCGAGTGACTCTTCTGAATCAAGATTAAACCAGATCACTCAAATCAACACAAAACACAGGATTTTAAAGACTCTTTATTTACATTAAAACAAACAAGCAGAGTGAACACACACACGTCATTACTGTGTTGGGCAGGCGTTAGGATCAGACTTCACTGGAGAGGACTCGGGGATCTGCCACCAGTCTTTCACCGGAGCTGCGCTGGAGCCACGCTCGACAACAGAAACACACACACACACACACACACACACACACACACACACACACACACACACTGGACACACACACACACACACACACACACACACACACACACACACACACACACACACACACACACACACACACACACACACACACACACACACACACACACACACACACACACACACACACACACACACACACACACACACACACACACACACACACACACACACACACACACACACACACACACACACACACACACGTTTTTCTACACAGATCCATTTCAGGCAGCGTCACGCAACAAAAATAAAGATGCTAATGTTGCTAAATTCAATTATGCACATGCATGCATATATATTTTTCGTGCTCTTATCACAAAGTAAAGATTGAATCGTCACACGCCGCAGGATCATGAAGCGTCTCGCTGTATTCATTTAAACAGCTGGAGTGTGTGAAAACACCTAGGGGTGTGTGAGATCACGATCTTTGACCGTCTGTTTTTTGAAGAAATATGGTTGAAACGTTTCTCAAAGCTACATCTGCATGTGTTTTAAAGCCGCGTCGGTTCAACATTTAATTCTCGTGCTGTTCTGATAAGAGAACCGTGATCAGCCCGGCACCAAAAACACCCCACACGTGATTTACCCTCTTCATCGCTGTCTGAAGGATCCGGGTCGGGCTCGGCCGGGTCACAGGACTCCTCTAACACCAGAACACTCAGTAAGTGATCTGTGACCGAACGAGACACGGCGGGAGGCGCAGCGGAGATCACCTACCTGACGGAGAGCCGAGGCTGGAGTTATCGAAGAACTGCGTGGGACGGACGAGAGGAGCAGGAGCGCCGGAGAACAACGAGCTCCTCGGAGAGTCCAGGAAGGTCTTCTTGGGAGAGTTGATCTCCGTCTCCGTCAGAGGAGGAAGGCGTTTGGTCGGAGTGCATGGAGCGTCCCGCTTGCTCTCCTTCATCTTGTACGCTCTCCGCTTCCATTTGTTGATTTCCTCCTGCTGCTTGTTCACCAGACTGCATGAGGAACACAGAGACGGGTTTATTAACAGAGAGACGCTTCATTCTAACCCTGCATCACTTTAAAAGACATTTAATGCTTTTAAATTTTAGTTTTACTGTAGAGCTTTAGGTTTAAGAAAAAAGTAAAAATAAAATGCATTATTACTACTAGAGGGCATAGAAAGCCATGTAAAATTAATCCAACTTTATTGATCCAATTTGTACAAATTGGAGACATTATGGTGTTTTTCTTCTTTCCAATGCATCTGGATTCTAAATAAACAAATACCTGTGTGACATTGTTTTGTATTAAACTACACATGATGTGTTTTTAATAGTTCAAGCTATTTTATTGTATTTAGTTTAGAAACATTCAGAACTTTTTTCACAGATAGTCGTGTCAAGAAGTGAAAACTAAAACCTCCTCGATCTTTATAGTAGGGTCACCGTGGTAACTTTAAATCTGAATATAAGTGTGACAGCCGTCATGCAGAGAGGAAGTGAGGTGATGCTCGGGAGCGGTCACCTCTCAAACTGAGCGTTCTTCTTCTGCAGCTCCTCCATCTTCTTCTCTTTGAGGGACGGGGCCGCTCTGCTGCTCGGAACCAGCTTAAGGTCAAACTCTTCCCCGTCTAAGACTGTAGAAGACATTTAAACAGAAAACTAGGAGAAAAGATATGCACAAAACATTTAGAAAGTCACTTGAGCACATTTTAAATTACGTCCCCGCTACGATTGAAGATAATCTTCACTAAACATGACTTTCGCCATTCAGTCTCTGGATTAAACCAATCGTTTGTGAATTCAGTTCCAGGTGAACTAAAGGTCTTACACGACTGTTCGTCATCCTGCTGCATTTTCCTCAGGGTTTCTTTCAGCTTGCGGATGACATCGGCCCGGTGCTCCAACACAGAGCTCATCTGAGCAACTCTACAACGAATCAAACACAGAAACGCATTAAGCACGCTCGCCCCGAAACACACGTCCCAGGATCAGAGGCTCACAGCGACACGTACTCCTTCTCGTGACCCGTGGTGACCGCGATGTGATCCAGCTCCATTTTGACGAGCTTGTCTTTGAGGGCAGCGAGCTCAGCCACTTCTGGTGTCATGCTCCTCTTAGCCAGAATCTGCAGGACAAACAACGGGAGAGTCGGGCATAAACACGTTATATTCAGTATTTAATTAGGAGAAGTTCAGATACGGTGCAGGTGAACTGAAATGGGAATCTGCTTTCTTTCTATAAAACACAAAGCGTGCAATCGCTATTATCTCACCTCTGACTCTTTGAGTTGGTCTCTCAAGCTCTGGATCAGGGCTTCCTTCTCCTTCAGCTGGCCACTGAGCTCCTGGAGCTGAAGATCTGAGACATCAGCTTGGACCTTCAGCTTCTTCATCTGCTCCTGAATCTCCTGCCAGACACAGAACGCAGAGTCCTTAAAAACACGTTCTGTACCAAACGGATGTGCTGATGCTTTGTCTAGACATTGGTCACTTATTGGGAGAAAAATGTGTGAAATCAATGCTTCTATCAAAGCACTGAATCTTTGATTATTCCGGGTCACCTCTAACGATTTGATTTGATTATTCTTTATGCGAGTGTCTTAAAATGTCAGTATAAATAAGCCAGACTGATATGCACATAATGAGAAAAATGCTTTTTCATGCATAAAATCCCTCACAATAGGATGCAGTTAGGCTTAACTCGGCTTCAGTTTGTTTCCTGTGTAAGAGCAGCACCCGTACCTCCATCTGTTTCTGTGTTTGCTGCAGCTGCAGAGACGCTCGCTGACTGTCCTGCAGAAGTTCAGCTTCAGTTTTGGGCAGGGTGCCGTGTTGGGCCTGAAGAAGAGTTAAAGTCTGTCTCCTCTGATCCTCGAGTCGCTCCTTAGACGCGGCGGAGGCAGATACGAGCGGAGAGCGTGCAGACTCGCATCGATTCAACAGAGCCTGCTCGACAGAACTGAAGGTCAGGAGGGGTGCGGAACACAAACGCTAACACACACACACACACACACGTCACTTACGAAATAAAGCGTGCAGAGATGCTCGGTCACTTTGGAGCGGCGTGTGACCTGCCGCTCGAGCAGCTGTACGACGGCCGAGGTCTGAGGAGATCCCAGCAGAGATCGGAGCTCCTGCAGCTCACGGGTCCTGTGCTCATGCTCCTCCGACACCATCACCGTGTGTTTGGATAAACCGTCCTCCAGGAGCCTTAGACCTGCCTCCAGCGTCTGATCAACACACACCAACAACAACAACACCACGCATCAGTACCAGGACTCTGGGAAACACGCTCAGTTTTGAGTAAACCGCTGTAGAAATGAATATCGTTTCAAACAGCATCACTCAAAGAAAACAGGATCAAGTCATTTCAGAAGATGAAAAAGGAATGCTACAGAAGACAAGAGTGTCATCATTAAACTCTATTCACTCTTGATTCAGCTTTAAAAACAAATCTCATCAGTCTTGACTAAAAAACAAAACAATACAATAGGTATTGACTAGATTTGTGCATTTTTTAGTGTGTGGAAAAATAAATAAAGTCTGTTCCTCTTATGGGAAGGATTCTGTTGGATTTTCCTTTCAGTCAGAAGGGAAAGAAAATGTAAGTGATCACAAACTGGTCACAAGAATGATCTAGTGCTTTTAGTTTCTGTCCTTCTTTGGAAAAGTACAGCTGTTTGTAATCTTGGGTGAGACTAGAGATATAACGGTGGGGGACTGCCCTAAAGGACTGACTGCATGATTAAAATCTTTAAAAGAACATTCATTCAGTTTGTGTCTCACATGGTGAGAGCCGTTTCGAAATTACCACAACAGTTTGTCAGTAAAAATTAAAAGAACCTCAATTTGGAGAAGATATTCTAGAGATTAAAACTGAAACCAAGCCATTCACAGAACATCTGAGACGGACCATGACTGCTGTTTCGTAAAAAAAACATTTAACGTGATTACAAATATTACAGTTCATCTCCAAGCCCTGTGGTAAACACGCTGATACCTGCAGATACTGCTGCCATCTTTCCAGCACACACGTGAGTCTCTGATCCCAGGTCTGCTGGAGGTCCTCCTGGAGCGATGGGAAAGACCGGGCCGGAGCCGTGAGCAGGTCCTGAAGACGAGACTCCTCGAACGAGGCCATGTCACGCTGCATCTCAGTCTCAAAGTGAGTCTTATAGCGCTGCGCCAGTCTCCTGTAAGCTTCCTGTAACGGGTGACCCTCAGGTCAGCTCTTCTCAGTTTCAGATGCTGGTGGTTGTGTGTCTCTGCAGACTCTTACCGTGATCTTGATCAGCACGTGGTTCAGTCTGGTTGTTTTTTTGGTGTGCGAGACGCCGACTGTTCTCTGATTCTTTGGAATAATCTGCAGCAGCTGATGGATCACGGCCCACTCTTCACGGTTCACGTCCGCTAAAGCATCGGTGGGACGCTCGCTGATCATCTGGAGCTCCGCTAAGACAGCCTTCACATGGAGGAAGAAACTCACGTCAGACACGCGCTGAAACGTCTCAGATCATCATCATCATCATCATCATCTACCTGCAGTTTCTCAGCAGACGCCTCGATCCCAGGAGTGTGGTGTTTGGGCTGCAGGTTACTCTGATCAGACGACACACTGCAGCTCACCTCGGTCAGAGACTGAAGCACAACGAGACAGCTTTAGAAGCTAGTTAAAGGAACCGGTTACTCCGGGTTAGAACATGAAGGGACTCTCACCTGACTCAGGGAATGGACTTCAGACTCCAGCAAGATCTTCTGCTTTTCCAGCTGCTCTGTTTTTGTTTCGATGTGTGCCAGCTGTGAGTGCGAGTGTAATGTTAACACACGTATACAGGACCGTTTTTGGTTTTTTTAGATACATTTCCATACATGCATATCTACATATACATAAATACACAACACACACCCCATTGTATGTAATAAAAAAACCCTTCTATTTTGGATGCAATCAATCATTTGACAGTAATAATATTTAATGCCATGTCAGAATCTTTTAGGCAAAAACAATTATAATTATAAGCAAACCTATTTATTATACCTGCTCTTTTTAGCACGTTTTTATTCCTCACCTTCTCCATGTTTCCCTCCAGTTCTCGTTTGAGCTGATCCCTCTCTTTCGTGGCGTCTCTTAAAGACTCAAGGACCTTCTCAGCGCTGTTCTTCTCGTTCTCCAGCTGATCCTTCACACCAGCGAGAGACTCCAGCTCCTCCGTCAGCTGCTTTCTCTGAAGAAACACACTACTTTATAAATCAGTCTTCAATTCACTTAAAGCGGGAGAGTTTTTTTTTCCTACTATGAAAATCAAAAGGTGACGAAAACGTCCTGATGGCTACCTTTTTACCAAAATATCTTCTTTGTGTTTTGGCAGACAGATTCATACAGGTTCTAACAACTCCAGGGCGAGTAAATGACAGAACTATTCCTTTAAGACGCTTACCGTCTCCTTGCTCTCCTGAAGAGCCAGCCTCAGCTCTTCTGCCTCCTCTCGGACCTTCTTCAGCGTCTCCTGGAGCTCGTCGTTCTCTTTTGCGAGCGAGCCGAGGTTCTGGACGCCCGTGTTTTGCTGCTCTCGTAAAGCTGAGAGCTCTTCACTCATCCGACTCAGCTGAGGACACAGAATAAGAGCTCAGGTGTTTAGTGGTTCCCCGGTCGTGTGTGAGGAGGTTTATCTGACAGCACTCACCTGCTGCTGAAGACGAGCCTCTTTCTCAGCGCTCCGCTCCATCAGACCAGCGTTCTCCTTCTGCTGCTGCTTCAGTTCTTCTTTAGTAACGTGCAGTAAATCCTGATACATTTTAGACTAGAGGAAAGAGTAAACGTGGTCAGAGACCTGCGGTGTGGGGCTCGTGTCAGTATTAATGTGAAGAAGCCTCACGGTGTCAGCTGCCTCCTGAAGTTCTCTCCGGAGCGCCACCCTCTGATTCCTCACAGACTCCATCTCTTCGGAGAGAGCCTGAATCTGGACAAGATTTCAAAGAATGCTGGTAACCAAGAGTTTCCATCATTTCATGAAAATAAAAGCTTGCAAAAAGTAACCTGCGTTAATTGCAAAATTGTAATTCATATTTTCTTGCAAATTAAAAAAAGTAATGCATTACTTCAAACGCAAGATGCTTTATCATTTTTTTGTGTGTAATGTCACCCCATCACCAAAACACTGAAGAGTTCTGTACCTTCTCTGTAGGACTCTGCTGACCAGACACCTGATGTTTCTTCTGTTTGAGCTCTCCCTGGACCTGGATCAGCTGAAGAGAGAGATACGAATGAGGAAAGCTCTTCATTCATTCAGAAAGGCACGCCAGCCGAGTGTTTACCTCTCGAACACCCTGCAGGATCTCCTGAAGATCTCCTCCCTCGTTCAGAGAAGAGCCGGACTGACTCTCCATCATCAGACGCTCTCTCTCGGCACAGACCGACTCCAGCTCCCGTCTCAGCTGCAGCATCTGTGAAGCAGCGGAGAAACTCTGCTTATGGATCTGAACCAGCAGTGACTTGTGATAGTGGATGATTAAAAATGCCTCCACAATCTGCTTTTGATATGATTGCACAGTTAACTGACACCGTATCCACTTTGGCCTAAACGTCTGCCCTTCAAATATTTTAGATTTTTTAAAATGCTTCTACAACAACTTTTAAAACAGTAAACCACGAGGCGTGATGAAGTCAAGCGAGTCTTCTGTTACCGTCTCGCTCTTCTCCTGCTGCTCTGTCTTAAGCTGATCTCTCTCGTCTCTCACGCTCTGCAGCGTCTCCAGAAGATCGTCTCTCTCTCGAGTCAGAGCGCTGATGTTAGCTTCGGCCGTCTTCACCTCCGCTAGCTTCTCCTGCTGATCTTCGCTTCTCTCAGAAAGCAGCTGCTCTTTCTCGGCAGAAAACGACTGAAGCTCTTCTCGTAGCTGAAGCAGCTGAGAAGAGAAAATATGATCCCATAGAGGACACTCATGAATCAGGGGAACTTTTCTGGATGATTTAAAGAAAAATAAATAAATAAATGGAGTGATAACCAAAATAAACTTTTGTGGCTATGTTGCAAAATAAGTTACAGATTTGAGTGAAAATAGCTCCCTAAGTGAAGGAGGATCACTCACAGTGTCTTCCTTCTCCTCCAGGTCTCTCCTCAGCCGGTTCTTCTCCTCTCTGTTGAGCTTCAGGATCTCCAGGAGCTGCTCTCTCTCCTCGGTGACCGAGACCAGGCTGCTCTGCACCTCCTCCAGAAGAGTGTTCTCCAGATCGCTCTGGTTCTTCTCCGACAGCAGAAGGTCTCTCTCGGTACAGACAGTCTGGAGCTGCTCTCGCACCCGGACCAGCTGGGAATCACATCAAAATCTCACCACACAGTAATACAAAGTCCAAGATCACTGTACTGCGATAACTAAGAAAAAACTAATTATCAACTGGAAAAAATATAAACATGTTGTATTCATCTAATGCACTTGAGAATACAAAATGAAGAGCTGCAACCTATGTTCTTAACTAAGAAAACTCAGAATGTGATAGTATTTACTTTAAAAACCCGGTGTTAAAATAAGAAATTCATATACATTTTAAAAACTACACCCATCTCTTCATATCGGCATGTGACCACAATAACATCAAGACATCCCTGGAGGAAAGCGTCTCACCGTCTCGTCCTGCTGCTGCTGGTCTCTCTTGAGCTGCTCGCTCTCGTCTGAGAGTCGCTGTAGAGTCTCCAGGAGCTGATCTCGCTCCTCGCTCACAGAGCTAAGCTTCTGCACGTCTCCGGTTCTTTCAGACGACACGCGGTCTCTCTCGGCACAGACAGACTCCAGTTCTGACCTCAGCTGGACCATCTGAATGAAGGAAACATGTCATTAAACACGGAAGCCAGAGAGGATACGTGCGTCGCCATTTTTATCAACAAATTTTCTTTCATGCCAAAAATCATTAGGATAATCATTTCCAAAAAAGTGGAGTGTTCCTTTAAATCAGTGAATTAGATGTTTTTACCGTCTGGTCCATGTCCCGCCGCTCGGTCCTCAGCTGCTCCACCTCGTCTCTGAGGCTCTGCAGCGTCTGACGGAGCTGGTCTCGATCCTCCGTCAGAGACCTGACACTGAGCTTCATCTGCTCCATCATCTCAGGGTCACCGGGTGAGTTCATGGAGCGCTCAGACAGAAGACGCTCTCGCTCACAGCACACACTCTCCAGCTCCTCTCTCAGCTGCTTCATCTGTGGAAACAAGCAGTCAATGGATGAAACCGTGATTATCAAATATTTCTCAGAACTGTGTCCATTGCTTAATGCTAGTTCATCAACAGCCCATCAGTGATTTGATGGTGATGTACCTGAAGCTCCTGCTGCTGTGACGTGTTTTCAGAGTCCTGGAGTTTAGACTGCATGAGAGTTTGCTGAGACTCCAGTTCTTGTACAGTGTTCTGGAGATTCTTCACTTTCTCAAGAGCTCCTCTCAGCTCCTCTTGATTTTCAATCATCTGCATTCGGAAAAGGGCCAAACCGAAGTTCAGTGCTTAAAAATCCCAAATGCAG
The DNA here is from genome assembly GCF_018831695.1 of Puntigrus tetrazona. Lineage (NCBI taxonomy): Eukaryota > Metazoa > Chordata > Actinopteri > Cypriniformes > Cyprinidae > Puntigrus > Puntigrus tetrazona. The sequence continues at coordinate 2,429,148 of NC_056699.1, forward strand.
CCTTGGCGAAACTTCTTTCAGAACACAAAAACTCACTGATGCCACATTAGAAATTGAATGAAGTTAATGAAATAAGAATACCATAAACGGCATGTGCTCATGTGTTTCAAGTCATTCCTGTCAAAACATCTCCATCTCACCATTTCGACGTTCTCCTGTAGATCAGATTTTAGCTGGTTCTTCTCTTGACTCACAGCGTCCAGCTCCTCCTTAAGCTGCTGCATCTGTAAGATAACACACTCAATAAAAACCATGATCATCAAGATCACAAGAGCGTGTGACGGTCTCTGCTTACCTGCAGTTCATCAGGCTGTGTGTTTGTCCGTGGGCCGCTGCGTTCCTGCTGAGCCTGCATGAGCTGAGAAAACAGTCCTGTAAAGATCCACGGCTCACTTATACACCGATATAAAACACAGCTGAAATCAGCTTTTACCATCCCATTAGCGTCTTCGAGGTCGCTCTTGAGCTGGTCTCTCTGGTCTCTGAGGTCCTGCAGGATCTCCTGGAGCTGCTCTCGCTCTTCAGTTACGGAGCTGATGGTGTGTCGTAGCTTCTCCATCTCTTCCGGGTCGTTCTGGACCTCCTCCGTCTTCTCAGACAGAAGCGCGTCTCTCTCGGCGCGGACAGACTCCAGCTCTGAGCTCAGCTGCACCGACTGACACAGAAGAAGAGTGTTAGATCACCGGGTTAGAGCTGCTGGTTAGTGGTTAGTGTAAGATGTGAAGGACCTTCTCTGTGGCCTGCTCTAATGATGAGAGCAGTGTGCTGTTCTCCTGAGAGACGCGCTCGAGATCCGTCTGGAGACGTTCTGATGTCTCTGTGAGTTCTGCTTCCTTCAGCTGAGCTTCAACCAGATCGCTCTCCATCTTCAGCAGCTGATCCTGAGCTTCAGTCGCCTCGTCTTTCAGTCTCTGATGGTCTTCGTTCACGCCGGACTGAGCGGATATCAGAACGTCTCTCTCCTCTCGAACAGAACGCAGCTCTTCTGACAGACCAAACACCTGAGAAACACCAAATATATTCATAAGACTTGTGACGGGCATCACATGCAGCTAGCATCAGATCTTCTGTATCACCTGTTGAGACGTCTCTTGAAGGTTCAAAGTCAGCTGGTTTCTCTGCTCTAATAAAGTCTCCAGCTCTTCCTTTAGTGTCTGGATCTGCAGAATACAGCACACCACCAGAGAGAGTAATTAAACTGCACAAATACTCACGTTCACGCAAAAAAGAATAAAGTCATATCTACAGACCTGCTGAAGCTGAGAGTGGTTCTCCTCGCTGGAATCTTCTTGCTCTTGGCTCAAACGCTGCTGCTTTCCTAGTAACTCAGACTGAATCTGTAGAATCTGAAAGAAAACAAGATTCACTCATTTGATCTGTATTACAGAACCTAACGGATGCACAATATGCCAAATCTTTTCTGAATGCCTTGCATCCAAAGCACAAGCCCTCAAATAATTATAATCACAAATCTTACTACAATAAATTAAATACAGTTTAATGCAATATTTTTGCAAAGTATTTCTGTTGTAGTCAATTTATGCAGATTGAAATGATAAAAATCCTGTCTATAAAAAAAATTACAGTAATACTCCAAGAAAAATAAGTCATGAGTATCTAAGGTGAATCAGTGAGATAAAATTCTTAAGAAAAATATATGGATATATGAGAGTAAACCATAGAAAAATAAATTATTCTTGAGGTTTGGTGCAAAAAGTGACCTGAAGATTGAACCTGAAGTTCTCACACATGTGCTGTAGTATAGATTGATGATTATTCTTCTCTCACCGTCTCATTTTTCTCTTCCAGATGTGTTTTGATCTGAATATTGTCCCTCTCCAGCTGCTGTAGTCTCTCCTGAAGCTCATGTCTCTCTTCTGTTAAAGATGTGATATGTGCGTTCATCTTCTCCATGGCGTCTGATCTCTCAGACAGAAGACGCTCCTTCTCACCGACAGCAGCACTGAGCTCTTCTGTCAGCTGCTTTACCTGCACATAAACACTGAGCATTTAAATAACTGAAAGCAGGCGTGTGGAGACGTCTATTAAGAAAGAAGAAGAAAAAAAGAAACATTTATAATACTACAACTAGAACGCACCAAATGTTCGGCAGCCGAAATTATTTTGACAAAAAACAAACCAAAAACCCCCCACCAAAATAGTGGTTACTGTATTATGACTTAAATTTCAAATCAGTCTTAAACATTTAGCAAATAAACTGCTCATCAGCCTGAGTTGAAAGCATGAGGATAATCTGTGCTGAATCAGTGTTAACCAGAGGCTCAGTAACATCATGCTTTTCTTAAGGCATGGATGCGATACGCGAGACACATCTTTCCAAATTCTTAATGAGAATTATTTAAAAACAAAAAGCAGCACCGAGGTCTTCCTGGGGGTCTCCAAAATAAAAGCTCCATCAATAATAAATGTTAGGAGTATTGTAATTTTACAGTTCTGTAAAATGAAATAATTAAGACAATAATAAAGATAATTACAACAACTATTAGTAATACATTTATTACAAATACAAGATTCACGCAAAGAGTTCAAATCTGTAATAGATCTGTGGGATCTGAAATATTTTCTCATGTTTTAAAAGAACTCTCCTTCAGTGAGGATGCATTTATTTAAACTACATGCCCATTCAACAAGGGGGTGTCAAATTACAAATAAAATAAAAAAAACCCAACATATTCATTTTAAGTTACACTGTACTTTATTGGTATAATTTCCACTACAAATGTTAAAATGTTAAATAATTATTTTTAAACTTTTGTAATTGATTTTTCTTTTGAAAAGCAAGATGAAACCGTACAAAGCAAAATTTTATAAGCTGAAAAAAAAAAAAAAAAAAAAAAAAAGATTTTTCCATTTCATTCGGCTTTTCCCCAGCTACATGATATACGCCTACATGACATACAGCTACATGATATACGCCAAACATCTCAGGCACCTGCTCTTGTAGTTTGTCCAGCTGTCCATCCACACAGCTCTCCTGGTCCTCGTGTTGCTCCGTCACCTGAGCTCTCTGTGACTCCAGGTTGTGTAGTTTTCCCTGCAGCTCCTTCACCTTCTCCTGAGCATCTCTTAGCTCTGCTTGAGTCTCAATCATCTGAAATAAATACAACAAAGGGCTTACAAAAAGTCTGCTGTGGACGTAGATGATCACAATGCAGGAATAAGCGCTCACCATCTCCACGTTTTCCTCCATGTCGCTCTTGAGCTGGTCTCTCTGGTCTCTGAGGTCCTGCAGGATCTCCTGGAGCTGCTCTCGCTCTTCAGTTACGGAGCTGATGGTGTGTCGTAGCTTCTCCATCTCTTCCGGGTCGTTCTGGACCTCCTCCGTCTTCTCAGACAGAAGCGCGTCTCTCTCGGCGCGGACAGACTCCAGCTCTGAGCTCAGCTGCACCGACTGACACAGAAGAAGAGTGTTAGATCACCGGGTTAGAGCTGCTGGTTAGTGGTTAGTGTAAGATGTGAAGGACCTTCTCTGTGGCCTGCTCTAATGATGAGAGCAGTGTGCTGTTCTCCTGAGAGACGCGCTCGAGATCCGTCTGGAGACGTTCTGATGTCTCTGTGAGTTCTGCTTCCTTCAGCTGAGCTTCAACCAGATCGCTCTCCATCTTCAGCAGCTGATCCTGAGCTTCAGTCGCCTCGTCTTTCAGTCTCTGATGGTCTTCGTTCACGCCGGACTGAGCGGATATCAGAGCGTCTCTCTCCTCTCGAACAGAACGCAGCTCTTCTGACAGACCAAACACCTGAGAAACCATAACGGATGAGATTTAGCCACGCAGACGCAAAAACAAAAGAAAACTAGCACAGAAGATGTGACACTGTTGACCTCTGACCTGTGTCTGCAGCTCATCCACTTTCACAGGAAGTGTGTCTAACTCCTCCATCTTACTCTGTAGACTTCTTTCTCTCCCGTGACTCTGATCAAGCTCCTTACGCAAGTCACACACCGTCTTCTCCAACACAAGACTATCTGTCAGATCTGAGAAGAGGAAACAATTTAGTATTTCACAAAAAGATTAGAACTGAAACACCGCAGGTAACTCGATGGTTATATCTTAATGGAAATGGTCATTTACTCTTCCTTGAGTTATACCAAGGCCATAGGGCTTTTATCTTTAAAGCATGCAAATATTTTCTCCCATCACTTCTGTCTATCCATTTAAAGTCAGATAAAATTATTGATTTTTGCTTAGTTTAAAAGCACAAAACTGTACTGTGTCCCTTTCTGTATGTTCACCAGCAGTTCTTCACCTACTTTTCGGCACTTTTCCGTCCAGCAGAGCAGTCAGTTTGGTGTTCTCGTCGAAGGCGCCCATCAGTTCTTTTTGAAGATCCATTTGCATCTTCTTGAAGTGAGACTTCTCCTTCTCCAGCTTGTCCTGAAGCATCTTCACCTCAGCTTCCATCTTGTCATAGTCTGTGGTCAGGTTTGCCTGAATAAATCACAGATAGAGTCATAACTCATGACACACACACACACACACACACACACACACACACACACGCTCATTTACTCACGTCTCTCTCTCTGAGTGAGATGTTCTCGCTCCGTAAGAAGGCCCATTCTTTCTTGGTCTCTAAACTGAGACCCTCTGCATCGTCCAGAGAGCGCCGCAGACGTGTCACTTCCTGGACCAGATCCTTGTCACTCTGCAGAACACAATAGAGCATAATATGAATGAGACAAACAATCTGCAGCAACAGGAAAACAGTTACTTTTTCCCAGAAAGCATGATAATGAACTAAGCATCTGCATATAGATCTATATGCCTGGTTTATAAGCGTTCAGACGCTGAAATCCCAGTAACGTACAAAACTCTGTAGCTCAGTGTTCAGGTCTGTCTTCTTCTGAAGCTCTGAAGAAATCATTGCCAGCTCAGCCTATAGAGAACAACATTAATATCATAAATCACATTCACACCAGTTCGGTCTTTAAGAACAGCACAGATGTGCTACGTGATGAAGTGAACGGACCTTCAGCTTTTGGATCATGTCTTCTGATTGTTTTAATTGCTGCTGCAGTCTGGAGTTCTCAGACTCCAGTTCTCTCTGTGTGGAGAGGGATTAAAAGAGCTTATCAGACACAGTTTATCAGCGGAAGAAAGAAAATATATATATAGACGTAATATAGTCGTCCTGCAAACAATAACTTGTACTTTACGACAAGATAAAGCTGCGATCACCTCATACTCTCTCTTGCTCTCCTGCTCCAGTTTCTCAAACTCTTCTGCATCTGTCCTCTCATCTATATCTTGCTGCAGAGTGTCTTTATCTTTCTGAAGCGAGTCTTTCTCTGCCTTCAGACTCTCCAGATCTTCGCTTACCAGCTGAAGTGTGTGCTTGACCAGGTCTCGCTCAGCAATGACAGCATCCTTTAAAAAAAAAATTATAAACCATTATTCTACTGTAATAAAGCATTATTTTAAATGAAAAACAGGCCAAAGGAGAAAAAAAGGGATGTTTACTCACTTTCTCAAATCCGACAGTCTCACAGAGCTGTATGGCCTCTTCCAGATCTTTTCTCAGCTGAACACACAATGTTTAATTATCAATTTGCAAGCTTTAAAGCCATCAATATTCCTCTCAGTTACCAAGTGACTCTGTGTCTCTTTTTAATTTTAGTGTATAATTATCTGCATATGTATGCACTTTAAAAGGCTGAGAATTAGCTGTACATGCTATTATTAGATTCCAGTATGATTGCGTTTTATTTTTATTTGAAGAAACACAAACCCAGCACCTGAGGAGGTTGACTGTACCTGTTCACACATCTGCTGAGAGCGCAGGAGAGCTTCTGAGGGTTTCTCCAGCTCAGACACCTTCAGCTCCAGCGAGGAGCTCTTCTCCTCAGACGTCTCGAGTCGTCTCCGCAGCGCCTCCATCTCGTTCTCCAGCTCAGACGCGCTCTTCTCCTGCTCTGAAGGCACAGCTTGAGCTTCCAGGTTGCTCTCCAGCTCAGAGATCTTCTTCTGCAGCTCGGCGCTGGTCTCCTCTGCTCTCTGTTTGCTCTGAGTCTCCGCCTCCAGCTGACGCTCCAGAGACGCCACCTTCAGCATCAGCTCGCTCGCTCGGGGAGAATCCAGGAAATGACTCCTGAACAGAGAGACGATGACGAATTTAACAGCCTATGTAGGGTGTAAATGTAAAAGCTAAGGATGTCCCGATCCGATACTTATACTCATGTCTGCTGCACAAAATAATTATACACAGTTGGGCAAGTCATGTATGTGTATCTTCACCCTTCAGAGGAGCTGCGGACAGTGATGCTGCTCATCTCCATGTCCATGTTAGGTTCGTCCAGAGCAGTGAAGTCAAACCGACTGTCGAACTCATCCATATCTAGACACAGAACATAACGGAGCTTGATCTGCTGTAACATGTCTACAGGCTCACTTTCACAGCTCATGTAAAGATGATTTCTCTCCAATGATGAGACAGTCGTACCGTCTCCCTCCTCACGCAGAGAACAATCAGCTCTTCTCTTTTTGATGTACGGCTCTGCGAAGCTCATGTCCGTCGAGGCCAGATCTTCGTTCAGGAGATGAGCAGATCTCAACAGCTTTCCTCCCCACGTCACTCTCCTCTTGGGAACCTTTTCGTTTAAACATCCGTTAGATGCAGGGTCTTGACCAGCACTGAGGTTTACCGTGATTAAATCTTTACCTTAGGGACCAGGGCCACGTTTGAGGCAGTAACGAGCAGCTTGGTCAGGTTCTTGATCCGGTCCTCCTGATCTCTCTGGAGCTGGTCTTTCTCCTGCAGAAGCTGACACAGAGACTCTCGCTCCGTTGCAGTGGTTTGTGTGACGGAAGAAACCTGTGAAACCAGACGGAAACCAATCAGATGATTGGTGAGCCAGGGCCGTCACTAACGGTTATTTATTTGATTAATCCAGTAATCATTTGATTATTCTGACAATTAGCTGAATATAGTAGCATATATTTAATGCACTGTCAGCATCTATTTTCAATGTGGAAAAAAAAAAATTATTATAAACAAATACAATAAAAACCAGCGAGCAAACAAGATATTACGCTAGATTTTTTTACATTAACATGATCATTTTTTTTACAGACTGAAGTAGCGCACTGCAGGGGGCGCCAACAGCTTAATGAATGTTTTTACATTTTTCCACGCAATCAAATGGTTTAGAATTGATTTATCTTACAAATCTCATGAAGTGGCAAAGAGCCACTCAAACGCATGTAAATAAAGAACATATTAAACTGCATAGCAAATTTAATTTAATTTTAATGCCGAATGCAGTGGAAGATTTTTTCAAACTGAGTACTGATGACGGTGCTGAAACACTCACCTCCTGCAGACGTCGTTTGAGATCGACGATCTCGTTGCGGTATCTTTTCAAGAGAGCCCCTTCATCAGAGACCTCCGTGACGTGAGGATCGTTCTTCATGCGCTTAGCAGCACTAGCAAACTTGAACCACAGCAAAAACACTAATTCAGCATCTACTCGTATCGATGCGGAAGGCTAAAGAAGGGTCTTCTCTCGTACCTGTAGAGTGCTGACGGTCTCATCAACGGTGGCTGGGGTGATGGTGCAAATAATGACGGTTTTGGCATTGCCTCCCAAAGAGTTCTGAAGGATTCGGGTGAGTTTACTGTCTCTGTAATTCAAGAAGCCCCTTTCGGATGGAATAGATCAGTTAGAGCAAAAAGTGATATCGTAATGTTAAGACTTCCTACTGCAAGTCATGAAATAACTCACTTTTGACTCTCATCAGATAATTTCTTAATGACTTGACCCAGTGTGAACAGACTGCGGTTTATGTTGCACCCTTCTTTAAAGCGGGTTCCTGAAACAGAGGAACAAGAGACGTTTAAACACAGAAAAGTACCTCTGAAGCTCACAATAGCGGATGATCTAGTTTTGAAACACAATATTGCTCTTTTGGTTTTGAGTTCAAAAAGCTCATGAACTTTGCCATTTATCTAAGGTGGTTTTGGAAGGTTTTTTTAAAAACATTAATTTCTTATTTAAATGGTTCCACAATGTTTGCAGTTTTTATTTTCCAGTTGACATGACTGTATGCCGTGCCTCTAATCTTTCCTATTCATATTGCTAATAAAAGTTCTACGCTTCTTATTTTATTCTACAGTGCTAATTTTCAGCTTTGTACTATTTAGGCTATTTAAAAGAAGTTATTAATTTTGTATGAGGCACATCCTATAGAATGGCATATTTCCATTTGTTTTGTTAGAAGTTCTGATTTATATACAGGCTTCAAGTTCTTTTATAGGAGTTAGCTTTGAAGGTGTACTTTGTTGCTTTGCGCTAGTTTGAAAGTGAAAAATAATTTTTAGGTACTTCTACTAACAAACAATACTAAGGAAGACATTTTCTTTTTATATAGATTAAACACAGAAGAGCGGTTAAACAAGCAACAGAATAAAAGAATAAATAGCATTAGCTAATTACCCTCAGCTCCCGTCTGACTCGCCCGCTCAGCACCAGCGAGATCCACCAAGTTCTACAGGAACAGGAAACAAACAACTGACTAAACACAAGAACTGCTGCTCACCTGAGCTACACGAGAACCGAAGAGAACGAGATCACAGACAGATGCTGGTCTGTTTCAGGCTCACCAGGTGTGACACGATGATGGCTCCGTCAGCGTTTCCACCAGACGCCGGGTCACTTCTCTCACGACTCTCCAAGATCTGACGGGATACACAAACACTTCAGAGACTGACCTTAAATCAGACTCCAAACGCTCCTCGAGCTTCTTACCATGCGAAAGATGGTGTGAGAGCGGCTGCTACGCTGGTTCATTTTTGTTTTTCCATAATGTCGGTTTTCTGCATGAATAAAGCGACAAGCAAACAAGCATTACAGTAGACTGAAACAGAATTATAATGAGCGAGCGATGAGATGAGATGAGCTTTACTTTCTCCTTTGGTGATCCAGGACAGGGCTTGTTCTGGAGACGTCACCAGCTCCTCCGTCAGATCAGCCACGTACACGTTTTTCTGTGGAAGGTTAAGAGCTCAAACCCACATTCACAGCGAGAGCACAGGAACACACAAACAACTTACATAGTTCCCTTCACGGATCTCCAGAGGTTTCCTTTTCCAGCTGTCGCAGAGCAAATCTGTGACCGTTTCGTTGTAGATTTCCATGTAGCTCACACGCAGGAGAAACTCTTTCTTTGGACACTAGACAGAGGCAAAGAAATAAAACTACGCTTGATTTTGCTCATATAGAATGAGAGACATTAATTGGAGGTTTAGCTCACTCAAATGTCATTTTGAAGCATGATTGCTTTAATCGATGAAGAGAAAAAGACTGAGGCGTCGGTCACAGTAAAAAGATCTCAGATCTGAACTGTGGTGCTGTAGAAACGAAGATATGACACCAGAACGCTTACATTTTTAATGGTTTTGAAGACGTCAGCCATGGCGAGCGGAATCACTCCGGGGTTACGCTCACTTCCCATCATGGTGAAGGTCTTCCCAGAAGATGTCTGTCCATAGGCAAATATCGTGCCTGAAAACAGGAGATTATATATTAGGAATCAATAGTGACCTCAAAATTTTGCATTTATTTGATCCAAAATACAGCAAAACTGTAATACTGTGAAATGCTTACTATTTAAAATGACCCTTTTCTATTTGAATAGTACAAATGTAATTTATTCCTGTGATCGAAGTTACATTTTCAGCCTCATTATTTTCTAATACGCTGATTTTCTGTTCAATAAACATTTTATTTACAAATAACATCAACAAACAGGTGAGTATCAGGTTGCTTTGATTAGAGATCTAAAGAACAGCATTTATCTGAAATAAAAAGCTTCTGTAACAGCATCCACTACACCGTTCAACTATAGACTATACTCTTAGAGGAAAAAAAAGAAAGAATGTTTTTAGCAGGCATGCTTTAAATTGATATATAGTGATGCTAAAAATATTTATCGTGTTACAAAAATGTTATGACTGAGTAATGATGATAAAAATTCAGCTTTAAAATAAATAAATAAAAATCACAGGAATAAATTACACTATTATAACACTCTGTTATTTCAAAATAGTCTAAATATTTCACAACATTACTGCTTTTGTTATATTTTGGATCAAACAAAGGCAGGATTGGTCAGAAGAAGACAATTCATCAAAAAACATACAGTTCAAAACTTTTGACTGGTAGGTGTAGTACACACACATACACATACACATACACATACACACACACATACACACACATATACACACACATATACACACACACACACACACACCTTTCTGTGTTTTTTTCTTTAAACATGTATGGCTGTGTGACTACTTAGCCTGACATTAAAGCGGCAGCTTATCTTTCAAATACCTGTCGGAATAAATAAAAACTACTCTTCTCCCTGGACTCACCGTTGTAGCCTTCAACGGTAGACACGACCAGCGGCTTGGCGATGTCCTGGTAGAGCTGAGCGGTGGTCTCTTCAGCGCTGAACACACGGTCTGAAACACATCGCGGTCAGAACGTAAAGCGATGCTCTAGCGGTCAGTGAAGAGCGGCTGAAGCTGGACTCACCGAAGCTGAAGCTCTTGGTTTGAGCTCCGTCGTCGTCCAGCTGATGGATGGCCTGTCGGTCGGCTCTCCAGAAGAGCTGCACCAGCTCCGAGCTCTCAGACTCCTCTCTGAAATCAGCAGCCCATTACTCTGAGAGTCAGCCTTAAACTATCCCTTTAAATAAAACATTAACCTTCACAATGCATCCAGATCTGATCTGGCTCGGAGGAGAATGACAAAATCTTTGACCCGGTTATGTATGGAGAGCCACTAGGCGTCAAAAACTATTTCAATAAAATTACCTAAAATTGGTCAAGTACTTTCAAATTACATAATTGTGTAATTTAGTGCATAATTTAGTGCAGCATTTTGTTGATAAAAAGGAATGTTTTGAGGTTCTGAAACCTGTGCATTAAATAGAATTCACACATTTATTTATATTCCAATTATTTTTAAATAAATTCCACTAATTCCAGTACCAGGTAATACTAGTGTATGTATGTATGTATGTATGTATGTATGTATATGTGTGTGTGTGTGTGTGTGTGTATTTTATTTTATTATTATTACAAATATATACATATACATATTTAAATAAAGCACATACATACAGTAGTCAACATTTGAAGTGGATGAAATTCTTCTAAAACCAAAACAACACCCATTCTTGTCTCAGGACAACTTTGATAACGTTTTTATGATCCACTTCAAATGTTGATTACTGTATATGTGTTATATTATATCATATAAGACACAGATTATGATGTATTTGCTGTTCTTCATGTGTAATTGTACATTGATAAGAAAAACTATTGATTCTTTTGTATTGATTCAAGATGATGTATCATAACTCCTCCCTCGTCCTTTCAAAGAATCTTTAGATTAAACTTGTCTTCACGAACTCAACACATTTCGTTTTTAGAACAGGTTTTCTTCAGAAACATAACAACACCGATCTTCTGTATTATTTTAAGGCGGTGTTATTATTTAACAGCGGCTAGCTCCTCAGCTAAGAACCACTCAAGAAATAACTTTTTTTACATTGTTTCTGTAAATATCCCCCTTGTCTTACCTTTTAATGAGAGGTCTGACCCTAACGCAGACTTTGACGGCGGATTCCTCCGTCATCTTCACTCCTTTAGCGCTGACTAACGTTAACTAGTTAACTGACTGACTGACTGACTAGCGCTCGGTAAGATTTAAAATCTCAACCGACTTTTCATTGGACGGCGCTCCTTGCGCATGCGCAGATCAACGGCCGCCTGTTTTTAAAAGAGAACTCATTTGAATATGCATGAGCGTGGATGACGCGTCACGAGGATCACGTTTGGTTGGACTTTTTCCATTTTGGAGTAAAATGCGTGACAGAGAGCCTCGAAATGAACCCAAATATGACAGGAATTGTCTTTAAATCAACTTTGTTTTTTTCAAAACACACAGACATCCGGAGCTGAGGTGTATTTATGGCAAAACATTTATTTGAAATCATAATCATGAGAGCTATCACATTATTCAAAAGGATGATTTGTTCCTCAATGACCGGTGCGACCTAAAGACATTTACAGCTTTTTACATTAATAAAAATTGGGATTTCAAAAAGTAGAGCTACTGGTGTCTTTGCTAGGGCACTTAGAAAGCGATTCATGCACAGAAGCATCTTTGTGTTCATGGCAACGATGGCAGGACTAGTCAAAAGCACCTGACTACTCTCTAACCCGTTAACCGATCGCTCGTACTGTGAACCATCAGGCTCATTAAACACAACCAATCAAGGCATTCATTAAAGCAATTCAAATAATCCACTAAAACCAGACGAAAACATGGAGTTCAGGATGAAAAGAGCTCAAAATGCACTGAATTATGAATTCAGACGTACTGTAGAAAGTTTACACATGCAATTGATTATAAACACATACAAAGACAATGTTCAGTTTTGGAGTGTTAATAAAACATTTGTGAATAATTTTGTCAGTATTTACTCAAAAACAGATGCTCATAAGCGCTAATGAAATAACATAATTTAATAATGTAGCATGATTCATAAACAGCTGGTAATTTTTGACCAGAATCCCACAAAACGATAAGGAAGCTGTTAAAGTCTGTGTGAGTAAACTCAGAAAGATTGAATACGATGCAATAAAATTTTTTGTGAAAATAACCAGAACGCAAAACTCAACACTGCAGAAAAAGAAGCTTATCTTACTTAGTATTTTTGTCTTGTTTCTAGTCAAAATATCTAACAATATTCAAAATAAGATGCAATCACTATATAAGCAAAACAACTCAATATATTTATTATTTTTCCAGGAAAAAAATAAAGTGTAAATAAAGTGTAGTTTAGAAAACTTCATTTAGACTAAAATCTTGCATCATTTTGCTTATCTAATGACTGCATATTAATTTAAGAATTGTCGAATGTTTTGACTGGAAACAGACAAAAATCCTAAATACTTTTCCGCATTTTACTTCGTTATTACCGACTGAGCTTTATGGATGTCAAAAGAAAGACTGCAAAGCATTTGGCTCTTCATTCTTTCCTCATCCCTAGATATTCTGTCTCATTCAGCTCTGTTTTAAAGCCTAAACGCTAAAGTGCTTGAACAGAACGCTGGCTGCTCAATAAACTCTTTATTAATAAGATCAATAATCACTAATAAACACGCTTCACCCTGAGCTCCTAGAATCATTTCTGGAAACAGACAACAATACACCGTATACATGCCAAAAATCATTAAGATATCAAGTAGAGATCATGCTCTATAAAGATATGTCGTAAATGAGTAATATGCACGGCTAAGAACTTAATTTGGGCGAATTTAAAGGTGATTTTCTCAATTTTTTGGCTCCCTCAGATTCCAGAGTTTCTAATAGCTGTATCTGAGACAGATACCGTCCGATCACAAACCAGACATCACTAGAGAGAGGGTTTATTCAGCTCTCGGGTGAACATGACAGGTGTGGTGCTGGTGAAGCGGCTGAAGCCCAGAGTTCAGGGTGGTGTTACGAGACGCAGCAGGTGGAGGACTTGGGCGGCTGCTCCAGGATGGACTCTCGGCGCAGGTCGTTGGGCACCGTGCCGTTCGGGCCCCACACGTTCAGCTCTCCGTAGATGCCCGTCTCGATCATCTCCTCCTGCCAGGGGATGGAGATGTTTCCTGACGCGAACTCATCGAAGAACGTCTTGTCGTCGTCCTCCAGACAGACGCCCTTCACCGTGGAGAACGCGCCCACGTCGTCCAGGTTCTTGGCGTAGACCGTCTTTGAGTCGGGAACGAACGGAGGAGGCAGAATCCCTGTAGAGAGCGGCGTGGGGTTAGGGCACTCAGAAGACAAGAAGCGTTTCTTCAAAAATACAGTCAAAATTGGAAATATTATTGTAATTTAAACCTGTGTTTTCTCTGTGAATGTGTGTTAAAGTGTCATTTATTTCTGTGACTTTCAGCATCATTTCTCCAGTCTTCAGCGTCACGTGATCTTCAGAATAATATACTGATTTACTGCTCGAGAAACATTCGTGATTATTATCGATGTTGAAAACTGTTTTGCTGCTCAATATTTTTGTGGAAACTGTGATGCATTTTATTTGTCAGGATTCACAGATGAAGAGAAAGTTTAATTGACATTTAATTGAACCACAAATATTTTCTTACATTATAAATGTCTTTACTACAGCTTTTGAATAAAAGCATCTTAATTTGAATAAAATATAACAAAAACACTGAGATCATGTGACACTGAAGACAGATATTCACAGAAAACACATAGAAAACCTATAATAAATATTTAACATTTTCTGATGAAATAAATGCCGCCTCTGTGACTTTATTTAAATCCATCAGAGTTTCTGGAGCACAGAATAGACAACAATACACTGTAAGGGACAAAATTATCAGTTTTTCTTTTATGACAAGAAATGGATGAGATATTAAATAAAGATCATGTGACATGAAGACATGCTGTAAATTTTCTACTGTATTTGTGATTAGTAATATGCATTCATTTGGGCAACTTTAAAAGTGTTTTTGTCAAAATGTATTTCCTGACAAATACTGTCATGGAAAGATCTCTGTTATTTGTGGCCCAGGGTGATGTTTTTTTGTTTGATCAGTAGTGTGGAGTTAGACGCTCTTCTCACCGGCGTCGAGTTTCCTCCAGTTGATTTCGCTGAAGAAGGGATGCGCTCGCAGCTCGTCACACGAGCCGTTCTTGAAGCCCAGTCTCTTGTCCACTTCTTTAGCCAGCAGACCCTCACAGATGGACTTGGCCTTCTCACTGAAGGTCTCTGGGTAGGTCACCGGGTCGTTCAGGATCCGTTTCTTCACCTCTTTATTCTCCACCTGACGAACAAAGAGTGTTTGTGAACACAACGACAGAGAAACAAACCAACAGAACCGTGTGTAACCGAGCAGCTGACGGCAGCCATTGACTTCCACCGTGATTTGTTTTGCATACTATGAAGGTCTTTTATACACTATTTTGTGCGTTTGTTAGCTGAAAGGAACTCATACAGGTTTGAATCGATTTGAGGGCGAGTGAATACTGACAGGTTTATCCCTTAAAAACTAATCTGACCAGAAGGTGGTCAACAAACCAGTCCAGGAATCATCTTCAGGAAATCTACGTTCACATTTAAGCTGTTACATTTACATTTAAAAGTTCAAGTGTTTTTACTTATTTAATGTTAAGTAAATAAAATATTACAACAGAAATAAAACAGAGATCATATTGTTATTGTTCCATTCTTCTTCGATTTGTTTCTGTAAGATGCGCTAAAATAAGAGTAAGAATAAACCTAGCAGATGTAAATTAAAATGAATTCAACTGAATCTAAATGAAATAAAAATCTTGAGCATTCTAAAAAAGCTACAGTCGAGTTATATTTAGAAGAAGGCCCTGCACTTTCTCTCGCTGCAAGAAAAAGCACGCATCTGCTGAAGATCACCTTCTCTCCTCGAGTCCTGAAGGGTCCTTTAGCAGCGATGAACTCGTACAGCGTGACCCCGAGAGTGAAGTAATCTACTGAGTAATCATATTCTTCACCCTTGAGCAGCTCCGGGGCCATGAACCCTGAAAACACACACACACACACACACACACACACACACACACACACACACACACACACACAGACACACACAGCACACACACACACACACACACACACACACACACACACAGACACACAGACACACACACACACACACACACACACACACACACACACACACACACACACACACACACACAGCACACACACACATTACATTAGCACTCATGAGCCAATATCAACCTGCTTATGTTTCACTACAATAATGTAATACTTAATACTCAGTCTTGTTTCCAGTCCGAATATCTAAAAAAGTTACCTCTTCAGATACTTATTTAGACACTAGATAAGCAAATTGACATGTTTCGTTTGTTTCTGGTATATATGATGGTTGAGATATTCTTGAGTTTTGGTTTTCACCTGGAGTTCCAGCGTATCCTTTGGTTTTGAGCTGGTCATCTGCGAGCTCCAAAGCCAGCCCGAGGTCAGAGATACGGACATGACCTGAAAACACCAGCGTGTGTGAGCGAAACCAGCCAGAGGTCTCAAACTCTACAATTTTCTACGTTTGTTAGATAATCTTTTGCTCACCGAGCCTGCGGTATTATTGGGAAATATTTGTATTAATTAACTGCTTTCTATTTTAATATTATTTATTGCAGATTTTTGTTGATGAGGGGTGCACTTCAGCGGGTTCACCTTCATTATCTAGCAGAACGTTTTCTGGTTTCAGGTCTCTGTAGATGATTCTCTTCTGGTGAAGATGCTCCAGGCCTTGAATGATCTGAGCAGCATAATAACACGCTCTGGCTTCAGAAAACCCTGGGTTATTCTCATCCACGTTATAGATGTGGTACCTGCAAAAGAACACAGTTATATAATAAAATAACCTGCGAAATAAAATAAAATGTGAAACCAGCAATCACAACGGGGCAATGACCATCATCAAAAGAACACTACATCACAGCCATTTCAGGTCTACTGGGTCAAAGGTTACGAGGAAACTTCATTTTAGCACTAAACCTCCAGGTGACGTTGTAACAAAGACATCCGAACAGCTGAAAGAACAGGCGTGATACAAGCAATCAGCGATTTCATTGAGTTCAAAACACATGCGTTTGAATTTCTGATATCTATGTGATTCATCGTATCAGAAGCGTTCTAAAGACTGTCTGCACCAGTTCTGGTGAGGATCGGATAAACTTTGTGGGAAGAGCGGCTGAAATGGTTTTGCTCTAAATCAGTCACTACAGGCCAAAGACGCCCAGAAAGACATCTGGATAGGACACAAGTCACAATAAAGAATGGTTTTGATTGGTCACGTGTGTGTGTGACTCACCTCAGGTCTCCTCCGTTCATGATGGTCATCACCAGACACAGCTCTGTTTTGGTCTGGAAGGCGTAAGCCAGCGTCACGATGAATCTACTGTGAACTCGAGCCAGGATCCGTTTCTCCACCATGGCGCCCTGTCAGAACATTTACTTTCATGTTGATGTCAATCCTTTGGTTATATAACGAAAGTACAGTGAAAGTTTAATTTGAAAAATTATGCATTTTCTCAATTTCTGTGACTACACTGTATATAAAAGAATCACAGCACAGTAATCTGTCAACGGACGATGTTTTCTTTGCATGTAACTACGAATGACTCATCTGTGGACTCACAATGGACAGTGTTCAACATTTACACACAAGGACACGCGTACGGTCAGTATCATCTCCAGGGTTCTTCCTGTCCAGGATTTCCATAACAAATCTGTTCCATAATTAAATGTGTTGGAGTTGCATTTCATAATGAGCTGAAGGCCAAAGCGCTAAAGCTTCATTGGCTCTAATGCTGCCGCTGGTCCACAGCGCCGTTCACTCGTCTGACCGATGCTTACAGACACGCCAAACACTCAAACATGTGCACATCTGATCAATACTGACGAAAAATGAAGAGGAATATGTTGCTCTGCTGCACTCTGCGTGCTTTATCATTACCGGGGGTTTTCTGACTTTACAGAAATCCATCAACAGTCCAAAGCTGATAGAAGCATCTCATTTTAAATGTTTGGTCATTTCATCATTGTGATCTAAAATGTTTTGTTGGAGTGAAGCGCTAATAAAGCATATTACCCGCAGTAAAGCCTTCACCTTCATCATCAATGTCACGTCTGAGCTGCTTAATCGCACAAAACCAACATGTCAATCAGGATCCACATCCTGTTATCTAAGTGTTACCATTACTAGACCTGCAATACAAATATATTAGTCTGGACAAAAAGAGGAAAACTTGCCATTTGTGCCTTAAAAGGTTTTTCTCAGGGGTTTGCTTTTACCTTTACAAGCGACCGCCCAGTTGAATTTATTGGGTTCAAAACGCGCGCTTTTAGATTTCCCGTATCTCTGTGATTTATTTTATGAGTAATGTTCTAAAGACTATCTGCACCAAATTTGGTGAAGATTAGATAAACTCAAAGCAGAAAAGCAGCTCAAATGTGACCTCGGAGCACAAAACCAGACATAACGGTCAATGTTTTGAAACTGAGATTTACAGAAGAATAAAGCTTTCCAGTGAAGTGGTTTTTTAGGATAAGACAATATTTGGCTGAGATTTGAGCTATTTGAATCTGGAATCTTGTCTAAAAGAAGTTCTTGGCCGTGCATATTACTAATCAAAAATGACATTTTGATATATTTGAAGCAGGAACATGATCTTTACTTAACATCCAAGAAAATTTGATTATTTTGACTCATACAATGTATTGTAGTCTGCTGTGCTCCAGAGACACATTTGTGCCTAAAACTTTCTTAGTTTGCACTTTTATAAATTGAATTGTATGTATAAATTTCAAATGTCTATGATTTATTTTATTAGCAATGTTCTAAAGACTGTCTGCACCAAATTTGGTGATGATCAGATAAACTATGAGAAGAACAGCTCTAATAATTTCTACAAGTCAAAGACTCCCAGAAAAAAATTTAAACGGTATATATTTAGCCATTTCAGACTAAAAGTGCTAATAATCGTTTAACACCACTAAATCCATTTCAACCCTATTAACTTTACATTTCAATTATTTGAACAGTAACTAACTCTTCATTCCATCAGTAGTAAGTCCTTTGGATGTCAATGTTGTCAAGAAAGATCATCAAGCAAAGGCACTGAGCAGCTTTCATACCTCATAGCCTTTCCTTTTCTTCAGCCTCTTCTTGTTGAGCTTCTTGCAGGCGTACAGCTTCCCCGTGGCCCTCATCTGACAGGCGGACACTTCTCCGAATCCACCCTTACCCAGAACACGGAAGTCCAGGAACCAGTCCTCGCCTACGGGCTGCATCTCCAGCCACTTCCACTGGAGGAACCGCTTAAAATACATGGTCTCTAGATAGAAGGTGAAGGGAACCTCTTTGAGGAAGTCGAAAACACTGAGCAGGATCTGCACAAACAGGTCGTCCGCCGCCTCCTCGTGCCGCTCCTTCACCTTGGTGATGTCGTTCTCGGGTAAAAAGGGGCAGAAGTGCTTGGCCGAAGGCTCCATGTAGCGCTGGAGGATTTTGGCAGCTTTCTGAGCTCGGTCTTTATCCTCGGCGGTGTCGTACGCCTCAACGTCCTTCCAAAGGCGACAAGGGCCCTTATACTCGTTGGTGGTTTCCAGAAACTCTTGAAAGAGTCTCTTGCCGATGGGTTGCTCCACGCAGATGCTCTTGAACTGCAGATCCAGAGTTTCTCTCAGACCTTCGCACACCGTGATGTGGGGCAGCTTGAGTTTGGCATGGTACTTCTTGTCTCGGTTGGCCGCCGGGTTGGCCGTGCCGTCGAAACTGCCACGGGCCGAGATGTATGCCGAGTTGGCCACCACCGTGGTCAGGCCACCGATGTCCATAGCGAGGCGAGGGAGCTAAACCGAGACTTTCAGAGTGAAAAACTAAATGAGATCGGCAGCCGAAGGGTTACAGCGAGAGCATTGGAGCTCAGCGCCGTGAGACTGGTCCTCAACGGAGAAGACGTGTGGGAATAGATCATGAGACGCTGAGGAACGGACAGTGACCGACGGACCCAGCACGACGTCTTGAGTCTGATGGTCAAAGTGAACGATAAGCCATGCAACACACACACACACACACTCTCAGTCAGATCCTCCTGACTCAACACCTTTCATAAGACTTTATCCTCCATAATAACTCCATAATACCTTCCTCAGGTTAACACCTCTCACTGTGGAGAACCACAATGACACTCCAGACATCCCATAATTCAGAGTTCAGAATTACTTCATCAAACGACTCGAACACAAATGTGTTTCTGGAGCCCAGAAGTCATCAGAGCTCAGGTGTGTTTGTAGAAATAGACAACAATACACTGTATGGGTCAAAATGATTCGTACTTCTTTTATGCCAAAAATCATTAGGATATTAAGTAAAGATCATGCTCCAGATTTTTTTGTAACTCTCCTACCACTAATATATCAAAACTTCATTTTTGATTAGTAATATGCATTGCGAAGAACATTTGGACAACTTTAAAAGGTATTTTCTCAGCATTTCAATTCCAGATTTTTTTAAATAGTTGCATCGCAGACAAATGTTGTCTGATCATAACAAACCAGACATATTTATGTCGCAGTAACTATTTTATGGTGCAGTTCTGCAGAACACGTGTCTGAACACATACCGCTGCTTGATTTTTATTTTCCACTGCAAACTGATTAACGTTGCAAAGTCAAATGTCTAAAATGTGAAAAATACTGCACTCTTTTTATTTCTCCAGAAGCGTCTCTCAAAGATGTGTTTGCCTTCTGACACACCAAGCAAGAAAAGCCGGATGAAGACGATCAGCAGTATTCTGACTGGCAAAAGAGGCTCATATCCTGCAGGTAAATCCCAGCAGGTCATCAAAGTCATTAGCTGGTCAAGATGGGTGATCTGTTCAGCTACCAGTCGGTTATGTTGGTTAGAACCAAGCTGCTGAGATCTACAGGCCAGCTCGACTTTAATCTGTTCCATTAGAGGATCGGAAAAAGTGAAGGGTCTGGAAAGAAACGTCTTAGGAGGGGTTTCCATTTGCTAAGTTAGCATTGTTTGGCTAATTCAGTTTCAATAGGAATCCACAATGTGCAGATTTCTCACATTAACCGGCAGAAAGCTTTCATTAATGCCATTAATATTCAACAAGAACAATAAAACGTTTGCAGGATTGGGGTTTATCGCAAATTAAACGATTGGAAGCTTTTTAAAAATCTTTGTATGAAGATGTTTTTCATATCAAAAATTATGAAGACAAAAACTTCAGTTACTTAAGGATTAAATAGATATAAAATATACATTTAATGTAAATATACACTTAAAGGCTAAGAAGGAAAGACATCTTCCTTCTGATTGTACTGAACGTAACAGATAAGAGATCAGTTATTTGACATGAAGACAGTTATATGAATCATATTGAGCCCATTTTTCTCAATCGTTTGAATGAGGTTTGATATTTTTGCTAATGATCGTATACTAAAGTTACTTCACATCACTCGAACACACAAAAAACACACACACACACACAAAGCATATAAATCATCCTTTGAGTTTAATTACTATACATGAATAAGAAAAGTATATTTCTTTAGTATTTGTTACATTGTACAAAAAAGGCTGGCCGTGGAGTTGTTGATCTCATGTTTATAAAGTCTGTCACGGCAAACGTCCAAAACAAGCTCCGATATCAAAAATAGCTGCCTATGAGAGCGAATCGCAACAAAACCATAGAAAAGTTCAGCCTCGGAGAACAGGAGTTTCTTCAAAAGTAGCCCTGAAGGAAGAGCCGCCAGCAGGAGCAGCAGCACAAAGACGATCATTCCAGCTTATCTGCCCATAAGC
The DNA here is from genome assembly GCF_018831695.1 of Puntigrus tetrazona. Taxonomy (NCBI): domain Eukaryota; kingdom Metazoa; phylum Chordata; class Actinopteri; order Cypriniformes; family Cyprinidae; genus Puntigrus; species Puntigrus tetrazona. The sequence continues at coordinate 2,450,580 of NC_056699.1, forward strand.
TACTGAAGATAATAGACTGAGCTGAAGAATTATGGGAAGCATTTGAGGGAATCCTTACAGCAGGATCACAATATGGAGTTTCACTCAGGATCGGTCCTAATCGTCCTCGTCCTCCTCAAAGTCCTCTTCGTCCTCCTCGTCTTCCTCGTCCTCCTCCATGTAGGACGTGGGCGTCTCCACCCTGGAGCTGCTGTGGTGCGAGCCGTTGGAGCTGGACGCCCCGCGCTCGCTGCAGACACACACAAACACTGAAACTAACCAACACTTACATGATCTGCTTCCTATTTGAACACGTACTTTACTTCTGAGGAGCGCGGCTTTACTCCAGTCTTCAGAAATCTAATGTTCTAGTTTGCTACTTTGCCAAAACTATTACCATCATTAGTATTATAAAATATATAGGAATTTTTTTCAGGTTTCTTTGATGAACAGAAAGTTCAGAAGAACATCATTTCCCTGAAACAGAACTCTTTTGTACTATTACAAATGTCTTCATCATAGCTTCATCATTTGATCCATTTTAAGCATCCTTGCTAAATAAAAATATTAATTTCTATAATTTATAGCACTAATTTTTTACTGTCGTCTTCCTTAATGTATATCTGGGGGGAAAAAATCTCTTAAATGTTTGCATTTCAAAAATAAATTGGAGTAGAACAGAACTCTCTGAAATAATTTTGGTGCGTTAATATCAACAATTCTGCAATAGTTCAATTTCAGACCAAATATTTGACCTCTTGCGTCGCTTTTAAATGTCAACAAAACAATGCAGACATCAAGTGTTTTGAGATCATGTGATACTCACGTGGCCACATGAGACAGCTCTCCGATCAGCTGGTTTATGGCACCCTGCGCCATTTCTACAAGATCACAACACATCGGTTTTCACTCATGAAGATGAGCACACGCACGCACACACACAGACACACACGCACACACACACACACACTCACGCACACACACACACTCACGCACACAGACACACACGCACACACACACACACTCACGCACACAGACACACACGCACACACACACACACACGCGGCGCGCTGGAGACACACACCTGAGACGGGCTGCAGGGCTTTAGGGACGAGGGTCCTGGCGATCTTCAGCTGCTCGGGGCTGCAGCGGCCCGACTCCAGACCGAACGCCATGCCCATGCGCTTCAGCACCTCCACGTCATCGTGGATCTCAAACATGCTGTCGAAGTTGAAGAGATACTCGAACCTGCCAGACAGGAGCGCATTTATTAGATTTGATAGTGTTACCTGGGGAAGCTACTCTCCCTGTGTTTGTGGTCTCTGATCTCTGATCTCACTTGTCGTTGGAGATGCTGCAGTCGATGACGGTTCTCTTGCTGGTGTTGATGATGATGAAGGGCAGGTGGATGACTGTGTTCAGGGGCGGAGCTCTCTTACTCTGCTGCTCCGCCTCACGGTTACGCTGCACCAGCTTTTTAAAGGCGATTTGCTGCAGATCAAGAGAAATCATCATCATCATCAGGAGAACTCAATCGTTACACTGGAAAATCAAGACATTTGCTTTCATTTTTCCAAACAATAAATACATTTCAGACAAAGAAAAACTACATAAATAATGGTAACACTTTACAACAAGGTGTCAATCAATCAATGACTTTTATTTAACACAATCAAACAGAAGAATATGATGATAGAGATGTTATGAGGAACTCTATATTCACTAGAAATGAAGTGATTTTAGGAAACAAACACATAAAACGATCATAAAATGACAGTAAATCATTGTTTGTTCATGTTAGCTCACGGCGCATAACTAATGTTAACAAACACAGCTCCACAATTTAATAATGTATTTGTAAAAGCTGGAACTAACATTAACTATTAATAAATGATGAAGTATAGTTAACGTTAACTAACGATGACTAATGAACCTTACTGGAAAGCGTTACAATCGATTTAAATTAAACAATAACACTATCCAAAAAACTAAATAAATGTAAAATATGTCTGATAAAAGTGCACTGTTCAAATGGGTTTTATTGTCCTTATATATTGTTATTATTATATTTCCCAAACCAAATGCACTTACATTAAAGTCATACACATGCTCTTTTTTTAATAATAATGTGTGTGGAGCTGAAAAAGCCTCCCGTCACTGATCTTTCTCTGTACACACGGCCTATATAACCCGAGGAGCTGACGGGGACAGACAGGAAGTGATGCGATGTACCTGCAGTATGAGTTCCTGCAGCTGAGACTGCTTGTGTTTGATTCTCTCCACTCGTCTCTGTCTCTCAGCCTTCAGGACAGAACAGAACAGAACAGGTTCAGAGGCGGTCCTCAACACAAACCCGAGAGAAAGGCAGAGCGCTGACCTCCAGGTCCTGACACTCCTGAGCAGAGTTGGTGGGAAACCCGATCCACTTGATCTCCTTCTTGTCTTTGGAGATGATGTTCATGGCCATCAGGACGTTGAGCGCGTCGTAAACCCGTCTCCGGATGTTCTTCTGATCGTACACGTGCTGGAAGACGAACATCATTCATCAAGAATCAACACCACACTGTTTTATATCTTCAGACTCTTCAGGGATGATTTACTAGATAGCAGGAGGTTTTCTGAGAATATTACTCACTTTTTGTTCCTTTTTTTTAATTTCTGCCAATGGGGTGAGAAAAATCATCTTAAATAACCTTAGGCTGAACAACATTAGTTTTCTTTCCCCACCGGCAGATCTTTGAACTTGTTTTACACAAAAAATGTTTTTATATATAACTCATACGTCTCAATTTTTAGATATTTATTACTGCTGTCAAACTATTAATCAGAAAAGTGTGTGCTGTGTATATTATACATAAAGACTTTATTATATATTTATAAATTATATCATATATATTTTTAATATATAAACATGACATTTATCTTAAAATACACATGCATGTGTTTGTATTTATGTATGCATAAGAAACATAGACAGTACACAAAACTTATTTTGGATGCAATTAATCGTTTGACAGCACTAGTATTCATACAAGAACACAAAAAAATACTAAGGAAGAAAATCATTTTTGCCGTTCAATATAATAGGGGTGCGGTGCAAAAATGCGTTTCTTTCATAGATGTATTTTATATCTAAAAATGGTTTAAGACGAGGAAAAATGGTTGTCCTGTTTTCAGAAAAAAGCCCAAGATCATTCTGCTCCTCGGCTGGCGGCTGAAACACGAATCACTCGACATCTTCTGACCCCACGGGAAGATTAGTCTGCTCATTTAATTAACTCCTGACAGAAGCAGCAGGAGCCAGCACATGACAGGAAGTGTGACAGGAAGTGAGCGTGAGGCTCTGGACGCACCGCGTCGTTCGGGGAGATGTTGTTGTCTCCGGAGCTCAGCTCGGCCACCAGCTCGTCCGCCACCTCGTTGTAGGACGTCACCACTTTCTTCTGCACCTTCTCACACACCTTCATGGAGAAATGCCGCAAGCCCTTCCCGCTCTTATCCCCCTTCCTGCTGCGCCTGCCGGAGACCACAGGAGGATATGACATCATCACCGCATCGGCAAGCTAACAAAACTTCTCTGACGTTATTCAAACTACTTTCTCAAAAAATCGTAATATTAAAAACATCAAAAATATAACGTATGATAAGCAGTTCTGTCGTGAGCCTGTCAAGAGATTTTCACCTGTGTTTTCTTCAGAATACTGGAAAGAAAACATTCAAAACACTTAAACGTTTCTTTTATAGCACTTCATCTGTTATTAATTTGATCTGCTTTAGTAGCTCGGACACCAAACTTTACATTTTCATTCCTGAAGGTTTTTACAGAGGGATTCGTTCATGTAGAAAACGCCTGAACATTTTATTCCCCCCAAAATTTGAAAATATGCCGTTGTCTGTCTGCTCAGTGTTTTCTGAATTATAGCGTAAAATTTAGCAAGAAATTTCAATCTGACTTGATCTTCAACTTGTTAAGAAAAGCAATAACTACTTATCTGCAGCATCTCGCCTTCAAATGTTTCCTAATTCACTTATTAATAGACCAGCTGTTCTCTCACACTGTTTTGTTTAGTTCAGAATCGTGATCTCTCTCTGAGGTTTATCCCAATCAATTAATCCAGGTTATGGTTATGGTTAACTAACCCGGTGGACCAGGGCGAGGTCTCCTGGGTCTGGAGGTGTGTGGTTGGTGTGTGTGGGCTGGTCAACAGGAGACCGGCGGGAACGCTGCTCCTCTGAGGAGTGCCTATCACCTGAAGAAACAGAGACACACTCATCATCATCATCATCATCATCATCACCACGGTGATTCAGGCACACCTGAGCTCATCTACCTGTGTGTGAGAATACAGAGATGCTAAAAGATGAGTTTTGAAAACGCTCTGCTTGGAAAAGTGCTTTATTCACAAATGTTTTGTGTGATATTCCAATTGTGTATAAGTTTAATTTGTAACTCTGGGTGAAAAATGGGTTGAAAATGACTTGAAAACTTACTGAAACAACTAGAGACCAGTTGCATAACCATTTTAACACTGTCTTGTTAACTAGTTTGACCAACTAGTAGTTGCCAAGGGGTATTCAGAAAGCTCTTCCAATACAAATAAGACCATCTACCTTTTCATAATTTAAAAAAAGTAAGGAGGAGTCTTGTAAAAGTAGTCCACTTGTACCCTCGTAAGACCCCCTCCTCATAAAAACACTTTTTCATTGGATCCGAGGAAATCTCACAGGTGACACGTTTTGATCCCAAAAAAGTGAGTTGTCACAGAAAGGTGAGGAGTGTGCATCTCTGATAATAGGATGATGAGGAGAGTAATCCTGCTGACTGCAGCGCTCTGAGATCCGCTTTAACGCTCTCCCGGGTCACCTCACACAATGTTAATGGAGGGCTTATCGCCACGGAGACGGTGGGTCACGTGACTCCAGAGCAGGTAAACATGGCGTGTTGATGGTGAGCGTCTTACCACGTGTGGTAGCATGCTAGCGCCTGCAGCCGTGAGCGTTTTGGGCAGAATCTGTTTGACCGCAGAGACTGAGGCCGGGTGAACGGTCAGGAAGGACAGAACCCCTGCAGCTGCGCAAACACACACACACACACACACACAGATGAACACGTGTTTTAATCACAGCGACCCCTGCAGGTCAGAACACAACTAACTCATTAGCAAGCAGACAGTTTACAGCAAAACAGCTACAATAAAGAGCAAAAACAAGCTTAACGTGCTTTCATGAATTCTAAATAATGAGTCATTTGAGATGAACTAAGAAAAGGAATATTAACTATTAATACTATTAAACTATTAATATTTTTTATGTTGGTTAACAATGCTTTTTTTGTTCACCAAAGCTGCATTTATTTGTGCAAAAACATGAAATATTATAGTAATTTAAAATAGAAATCTTCTGTAACATTAGAAATTTTAACATTTGATCAATTTAATATGTCACTGATGAATAAAAGTTAAAAGTAAAAAAAACAAACCACCTTACTGACCCCAACCTTGGTGTTTTGTTGTGGTTTACTCGTAACTGATTTGACCAAGAACTAGTTAACTGCTCGATACAGAACAAATATAGAGTTCTTAAAACAGATACTCAATAAAAACTAAACGCTACACCATAAAACAAACACTACTGAACCATAAATTGTGAATTAATAAAAATAGTTTCTGAGAATTACATTAATCATTGAAGGTTAGTTCATAGTTCATTAAGTGATATTAAAAAGAAACAAATGATCTTATTTATGGATAAGACCCTTAGTGAATCGACTGTGGTTACCCATCATGCACTGAGCCGGCTGAGAGTACTCACGCTTCCCTGGACTCAGGTTCTGGTTCACAAACACCTTTATCTCTCCATTGGTTTCTTTGAGTCCGGCCTGAAGATCAGAGACAAGCGTGAGCACATGACCCTCCTCTAAAGCTTCTTGAAAATTAGAATGACCAAATATTACTGGAATCAATCACTAGAGATCTCTGGTGTCACCACAGATAAAAAAACTAAACCCTTAGAGATCTAATGAGAAATTAAATGTGCTAGTCTTGCAGTTTTGATGGTGATGTGTGTGTGCATGAAGAACCACACACACACACACACACACACACACACACGGGTTTCAGTTCAACATGAACAGCACGCTCACATGAATAACTAATAAAATAATCATCACTCTGTTTCTGTTATTTCATCCACACTTCTATGTGTGAGTTTTACATTTTCTTCCTTAAAGCTCAGTTCAGACTAAACATGTAAAATATAATTGCAAACAAAAAACAGAGTCTGTATTAAAGCAGCATCATTTTAGTATCGAGACACCATTATAGTCTTCATTAATCTTTTGAGGTTTTTTATTTGCACATTTTTTCATTTTAATATTATTACGATTTAGTACAGCTGTGGTTGACATAGTTTTTCACATTTTTATTTCAGTTATGTTCAACAACTAATTACAATCTTGGCAACTAGAACGTTCAAATGTGTTACTTCAAGTCAGAAAGGTGTTTTTAATGAGTTATATGAAACTCTAAGACGTTTGAGTGTGTAATCGTGTAATGCGTGTGATCCTCACATCTTTCGCCATGATGTACGTGTGATGACCGGAGCGAGCGGTCAGTCTTTGGTCAGTGACTGCAGTTCAGCTGAAAACACAAACAATACGGCAGACATGGCATTAAAACTCTCTGAAATGTTATTTTAGCACACGGTTTGTTTTAGTATATAGTTTCCACACACATCATGAACACTTAACCGTTCTCCCCGCCGTTCAGTGACAGCGAGGTCAGGGGCGGGAAACACCGGTGTCCAGCAGAGTTTAGCTCCAACCCTGAACACCTGACCCAGCTAACCGAGGTCTTCAGGGACTCTTTTCCTCGGAGTTAGAGCTAAACTCGGCAGCAGAGCGGCCCCCGAGGATCAACCCTGTCCACCCTGACCTCCTGCATCCCTACAGCTTATTCTCAAGATCTTTTGCTATATATATATATATATATATATATATATATTATACACACACACACACACACATTACTTAAACTGATTAGCTGTTTGCACTCCAATCTGCCAAGTGCCTTTATTTATATCTACCGTGCATATCTGCATATAATGGTATAGTTCTTATATATATATATATATATATATAAGCTGTCTGAGCGTTTAATCTTGTCATATTACTTTACTGACACTCTATTCTTTTATTTGATATTGTTAAGTTCTTTGAAACTTGACTACACACGTGTGTGTGTGTGTGTTTTATTCACATCTTATTGTCATCTGTGTGTGTTCTGGTGTGCCCAAACACACCTGGCAATGGCAGGGTTTTGTTAACAGCTATGGCACAATATTCTGAAAGAAAAACACTTCTCCTGAAGAAAGTACCGACCCAAACAACTTTCCTTCCAGCTGACGTCATCAGCCCCTTTTCATCTTCAGGCGGAATTTTAATGTAACGCGTTCACTTTATCACCCAATTAATTCCCAATCAATAGAAGAATCGTTCTTTTCTCTTTAACACGCAGACATTCGTCGTTGTGGTCTTACAAACAGGCCAAATAAACATCAGAAACTCGGACGAATGCTTTTGAGTTCGCCTTCAAACAAAGGAGAGATATTAAAAACACAGCCAGCTGATGATGAGGATACAGTAAAGACTACTGTACAAACACTACTAGTTAGTAGTGACTGAACTAATGACCGTGTGACCTACATTTGCTCAAAATGTGAATTTCCCAGCCATGCAAACTCGCGTACAGTCATGTATGAAGTTACATAACGCGTGTTAAACGCGCTCAAACCCACGTTTGTTAAATGAAGATAAATATTAATCGTCTGTAAGTGAATAACGCGCGCGCCGCAAACACAAACAAACAGAAGTCGCACTTTTCTGGCGTGTTTTTGTGTCGCGTGAACAGACGAGGCTTCCGTCCGAGCGAGTCCTCCTCGCGTCGCGCTGGAGACGCGTCGCTCGTTCCTCAGCAGATGACTGTTTATCGCGTTAGCTCGACGCGGCTACAGCTAAGCTAACCGAACCTAGCGAGCTAACGCTCACACACGACACCCAAACTTCATAAACACACACCGATCGTCGGCCTTCCTCTCACCTTCACCAGCCCGCTCACAGACGCGTCATATCTCGTCCGGATATGTACAGTTAGGTGGATGAAATCCGGATTTATCGCGCCAGAATCGGAGCGTCTGCGCGAGCCGCCTCACAGCAGTCAAACCGAGCTTGGCGGTGTCCCGTGAGGACGCGCGCTGATTGGATACGCGTGGTGTGACGTCAGCGCGCATTCACAACTCCGCACGTAAAGCGCCGAAATCCTCTGAACGTTTATTAATATCACAATACTTTATAATCACAAGTACAAAACTGCACAGTATTCGAACAACAGGACGAAATATTTCAAAAATAATACAAAGAAGAAAATTAAACTTAACGAAAGAACAAATAAATAAATAAATAAATAAATAATACAGCATAAAGCAGAGGGGCTTCTTTTTTATAGGCTGCATTCAGTTCGACCGAATCATTAAAGCAACGATTCATTTGTGAATCAAACATCACTCAGTCTGAACTTTTGTTATTAACCTGGTCAGATCCGTTTATGACTGTTATTACGCATATAACATATTATAACAGACATGATGACATTTCATAAAAGCCAGCGTCTTTTTTTAGCAAGCTGTGCCCTTTTATTTCAATGCTGTGAAAATATACACGTGGAAACATGTTAGAGATGAAGTCAAATGATAAATGATAATTCTGCGCATGCGCACACCTGACTGTATTGCGTTTGACTGACCTACAGTAGCATGGAAACACTTACACTGAGCGTACTTCAATATAGTACTAGATGAAAACCTTTTATAACTATCTATCTATCTGGGGTGCCTCAGGGCTCTGTTCTTGTACTACTACACTTCTCAGTCTACATCTATCTGTATATTTGGCTGCTCCTCTGTTGTGTAAGATTGTTTTAATATGCCACTGAAACACTGTTATTGTTCCTTCATCATCATCATCATCATCATCGCGTTTGTTCTTTTTCACCATGCATGTGTAAAATCACAACAATCTCTTATCTTTCTTTAAATAAAGAAATGCACAAATAAAGAAAACCCTCAACAACTGAAGCGAAGTTTGTAATTTGATTTTTTTAATCAACAGCCCAGAGAAATGATTCCAGTTAAGTCTATGATTAATTTAACTTAATAAAACTGCCACCTTGTGCTGAGACTTCAACTTCAGCACGAATCAGGACTGGATACGATCAAGCATCTTCAGTAAACTCATATATCTTATAAGAGGTGCATTATTTGGCTCATCTGCTGACATCGACTCATTTCAAGGCACAGAGTACACCGTTTGGTCGAATATAACACATTATAACAAACATGATAAAAGTCTTTCTTTAGCAAGCTGTGCCCTTTTCTTTCATCACTGTGAAAATATTTCATATATTCATTTTCCTGCCATTCTGTTTGTCATCAATATGATGCATTAAAGTGAGCGGGTCGTTAGCGTAAGGCAGCTCAGGTGAGCGGTTTCCTCTCGGCCCGCGGGACGCACTTGAGCGTAGCAGCTCTCCATAGGACCGGAGCGAGGAGGAGACTTAAAGTAGAGACACTGAGAACCAGCAGATACACCTGTGAGGAAGAACAGAGGAGTGAAGGAAAAAGAAGATTTCATTACTTTACAAGAAAGGGGGAAAAAATTAAATACGGAAAAATAAATATTAAAAGCATGGTCTTTTTCACAGATTTACTAAATAGCTAAAAGTTAAAACTATAGACATTTAAAACAAGTGCTGTCAAATAATTAATAACGATTAATTGCATTTAAAAAATGAAAGTTTTTGTTTAATATGCGTGTGTGTAGTGTGTATACACACACACACACACACACACACGTATGTATTTTAGAAAAACATGGTACAAATATTAAATACATATATATATATATATATATATATATATATATATATATATTTATTTATTAAATAAATACTTTATTAATATATATTTATATATAATGTTACAATATAAATGTATGTATAGAATACACATTCTAGAAATACAAATATATATTTATAAAAACATGTAAATATTTATATATACACATAGTACTTATGCATAGTACACACATTACACAAAAACTTTAAAAACAGAAAATATATATTTAAAAAAAAGTATCTCAATGATAATAAAAAATGTATTACTTTAGTATTGTTTATGTACTATTATAATTTTGTTTTTGGATTTTTTGATACCTTACACACAATACAGGAAAGATAAGACAAGGAAAAGGAAAATAACTATTATACGTTTATCTGTAATATTTAGAGTTATCTTTTATCCTGTCTGAATGAAGCCGGCCGAATCAGAATCAGATCACTGACCTCTCGAGAAATGATCCCGGCTCGACGCGCTCGACTGCCCAGAACCAAGGAGAACTCGCTGACCTGCGCCAGTCCGGCCGACACCAGCCAGCAGATGTGACGAGACTCCGGAGGAAGAACGGCCCACAGAACCACCACCGCCATCATGAACTGACCACAAAACACCAGACCGGAGTGAGACTCATGTCCACGGAGAGCTCAGGAGAAACGATGCACTCGCACCGAAGATCAGGATAAATGTGATTTATTTAGTCCTCTGGGAAACATGTAACTATCTTCTGTGGCCT
>NC_056699.1:2466239-2471239 GCF_018831695.1 Puntigrus tetrazona
AAGTCTTTACTATCATGTTTTATCTGCCCGAAAAAGAGAATAAAAAAAAAAAAAAAACCTTTAGAGAACGCTTTAGTTTACCGTTACACCTATTAGTTGCTTATTACTAGAATATAATCCTTTATTAGTTTTAATTAAGGAACCAATTATATGCTAAACTACATTAAACACTTTTCCTATAATATTTCATAAAATGTCAATTTTTTCAATATTTTTAATGGGATGAATACAGCCTTGATGCAGCGGCGTATGTGACCTCAGGTCAGAGGTCAGGGGTCAGGGGTCACCTTGATGAAGTGGTGGTCAGCGTGAGGGATGGTGGAGTCCCGAGGTTTGGTCAGCACATACTGGTTATTCTGAGAGTCGATCAGCATGCTGAGGCCCAGGTTGCCTTTAGCCGCCTGCCTCGAGGCGTTCTTCCTCTTCCCGTCCTCCTCGTCCTCCTCCACCCTCAGGACGGCCTCCACGTTCACGCCCTTCATCTGGACACACAGCAGCTAACATTCACAGCCGACCCCGGGGCCGCTAAACCAGCCACAAGGGGCCGCTCTTTAACAGACATTCATGAAAGCTGAATTAATAATCTTTCCAGTGATGTATGGTTCCTTAGTATAGAACAGTAGTTCTTAGCAATGCAGATTACTACTCAAAGATAAAGTTTTGATATATTTACAGTAAGATATTTACAAAAGATCTTCATGAAACATGACCTGTTTGGTCAACATAACATGATATTGATTTTGGACACAAAATAAAACCTTGTGTGTGTCCTGTGCTCCTCTCTTTTCTGTCTCAGCTTTAGTCTGAAGTGCTAGAAACAGACTGAATGTGACTGGTCTTGTGTTCAGGATCACAGACAGGCCTGTATTTCAGGTTTAGAGACGTCCCGAGGCCTGCACCTGCTTGTTGTTGTCGAAGGCGTGTTCCTCGAGGTCCTCCTCCAGCCGGTCAGCAGCCTTCCTCACGTCCTCCAGGATCTCGTCCAGCATGGACAGGGTTTTGTTGCGGTCCTGTGCCACTTTCAGCGCCTCCTGCTGGTGTTTCTCTGCCGCCACCAGCTCCATGTACTCCTGCTCCTCCTGAAACACCACCAGAAGAAGCAGTGTCACTACTACAGACAGTACAACTCTTTTTAAGTAGGTAAAAGTTTTAAAACATGCAACATAATAATATATAGAATTTTTTTAATAATTTGTCATTTTTTTAATTCTTTTTGCCACATACCCTCAAAGTTACTCACATTTCTGTAAAATAAAACGTGAACAAAATAACATTTTTGTTTGTATTTATAGAGTTAATCTAGTGGTAATCAATCTTTGTCGCATTTCCAAAACATTAACAGAGGCAAATGATGGCTCATTTATATACTTATATATTTAAATAAATATATATATATATATATATATATATATATATATATATATATATATATATATATATATATATATATATATATATATATATATATATATAATAATTTATTTGATTTCACTAATCCTACTCTGGAGATAATGTAAGTGCACAAAATATATAATATTTTAAAATATAAAACACTTCATTATAAAAATGTGACATATTGTGCCTTTATTGTACAATTTTTGCCACCTGGAAGAAAAACTAATTCAAATGATAGTGACCACTTTTTGGTATATTTGTAAGGAGCGTAGTGAGAAGCTGTTGTTCAGTGCACATGAACTCGTCTATATCCCATGATGCATCGCTCAGCTCTCCACACGAGTCACGACTGACCTTGATGGCCGCCTCCCTGAGCGCCTGCAGTCTCTGCCGGCTGCTGTCCTTCATGCTGACCACGTCTCGGAGGTTGCCCTTCATGACGCGCTGCAGGCCCTCGGCGGCCTGGAAGAGCGAGCGCTCGCTCTCGTTCAGCTCTCTCTGGAACACCTCCAGCGTGTGGAGCCGGAACAGCTTCTCGGACGGGGCCAGGGTCCGGTCTCGCTCCAGGGCGGCTCCGGCTGAGCTCAGCCTCCGCACCGCAGACTGCTTCTGACGCAGCAGCGCCGAGAGACGCCTGCAGTTCTCCTTCACCCACGGGTGCTGCTGGAGCTGGAGCGCCTCCACCAGACCGAGACACAGCACCGCCACGCACAGGGAACGCATGACCCCACACACACGCTGCAGGACACACACACACACACACAGAGAGACACACAGAGAGACACACAGACAGAGACACACACAGACAGAGACACACACACACACAGAGAGAGACACAGACACACACAGAGACACAGACAGAGACAGACAGAGACACACACACACACAAAGACACACACAGACAGACACACACACACACACACACACACACAGAGAGACACACAGAGACACAGACACACACACACACACACACACACGCAGAGACACAGAGACACACACAGACAGAGACACACACAGACAGAGACAGAGAGACACAGAGAGAGACACACACACAGAGAGACACACACACACACACACACACACACACACACACAGAGACACACAGAGAGAGACACACACAGAGACACACACACAGAGACACAGAGACACACACACACACACACACAGAGAGACACAGAGAGAGACACACAGAGACACAGACACACACACACACACAGAGACACAGAGACACACACAGACAGAGACACACACACACACACACAGAGAGAGACACACAGAGAGAGACACACAGAGAGAGACACACAGAGAGACACACACACACACACACACACACACACAGAGACACACACACACACACACACACACACACACACACACACACACACACACACACACACACACACACACACACACACAGAGACACTCAGCAGATGTTCTATAGGGTTCTATGAAATCTATTTAATATTTTCACAGATTGTGTTTAAATTTTTCTGGATTCCGTCTCTTATATGTTTTATTTCTTTTAACCCCTTAAGTGCCAACCCTGTTTCTGAACACACACACACACACACACTCTGTGGATCCTGTCAGAAGTGGAATCATATCAAAATCTACATTCACTTAATGATTGATTAAACTGATCTGTTATTGCTAAAGATTGTTACTCGTTCATCCCTGTGTCAGTGGTGTATTTACATAAAACACGCTTACTGTACAAACATGAGACACAGGTGTATGTGGGGTGTGTGTCAGAAGATAAACACACATCCGGTTACAGACACGTCTAACAGCGATCAAATACTGATCAGATCCACTCAGACATGAAGACTAACCTGAAACGTGACAAGAACTGAATATCACATATTTTAAATTCCTGTGAAATTTTGACTTACATGAATATTCATGAGTGGGAGGGGCTTCTAACAAAAACATGTTATCATTTTATTTTGTTTTATTCATTAAAATCATATCTTTGGCCAGATTCATCATTCAGGCTAAAGGCTAGTTTCCTGACAAAGAAATCCAACTTTACAGTTTAGTTGACTTGAGTACAATCTAACTTATTAAAATTTTTACTTTAATTAGCCATTTAGGGTTTTTTTTTTTTTTTTTACTGAAGTTTCTTCTGAAGTTTAAAATAACCATGAATAAAAATAAAGTATAATTTATTCCTTTAACAGATGCTGAAATTTCATTGTCATTCTAATATTCTGAATTATTATCAGCGTTTTTACACATTTTTTCAGGATTTTTTTATGAATATAAAATAAAAAAAGTCATTTATTCAAAACGGAAATCTTCTGTTACGATAAAAACTGAAATTGAAATTTTCTGATCAAACAAACACAGTCTTGATTAATTACACTAAAAAAAAAAACTTTAAAAATCCCAAACTTCTGACCAGGAGTGTATAAATATCATTAAATTTCTACAAGTTGAGCAAATGCATAAATATGATTAAAGATAGCGCGTTTTCATTTTTAATAAAATATTTTACGTGAATTCTAGACTCAGAGAGACACACAAGAGCATCAGAGACGGTCGAGGTGTTCTTGATGTTTAGAAGAATCATAACCGATTATAAACATGTTCAGGAGGATAAACCTTCATCAGATTAAACGCGTTCTTAAAGGATCCGCTTCCGGTAACGTGTCGTTTCTAAATCAGATATCAGAGAGAAGTAGGTCTTACCTGCTCAGCTGCTCAGCGGCGGAACCCGTCGAGAAACGAAGGAAACAATCGCGCTCTTGTGACGCGACACGCTGCGAGCGCGCGCCGGCCTGAGGCGGCTCTGAACCGGCATCGCGCTCCCGAGATCCGGTAACGCTCGTCCCCCGGTAACCTGCGCCGGAAGTCCGCGGGAGATCGGCGGCGTCGCTCGGACCGCCGCTCGTGTTTTTAATCGCCGTTTCTAGGTTTAACGCGTAGAAGTGTCGACTTCCGAGTCGCGCGGGCATCATGGGATTTGTAGTTTTTTTTCCGCGTGCGTAATCACGATGGCGTTGCGTGCGCGTGAATGACTTCTATGTATTACTGTATATTTCTACTTGTGGCTTTTCTCTGCATTAAAGGCACAAAACAGATTTTAATAGCAGTGTGCATTTAATAGCTTGTTTGTACATTACAGGTTTTTTTACAGTGTGTGTCTCAGCCAAATATAGTCTTATCATAACAATCCATACATCAGTGGTTTAATAATAGATTATTTATCCGGCTTTGGCTCAATGTATCAATCTCAATCTGTGCTCACAGATGTGAATAAATAAATGAAAACCGATCCGTCTGGATGGATGTTCTGAGAGCCGTCACGCGTGTGGCGTGCGAGGGCCAGGCTGAGGGTCCCGGAGCAGATGACAGGCCTCTTTCTCTGGTGCCGAGGACGTTGCCTTTTTAGGAGACACCTGATCGCTGGGCGCCGGCTCCCAGAGAGCCGCTGATAACGCCCGGAGCTCAGTGGATGATCCAGACGCTGTGTGGACGCAGCTCTCCGGCTCTCCGGCTCCTTCATGGAGAAGTTCCAGGCTGCCATGGTCCTCGGAGGAGTGGGAGACGCGCTGGGACACCGCAAGGGCCGCTGGGAGACGTGCGTCTCGGGGAAACAGATT
>NC_056699.1:2476239-2491239 GCF_018831695.1 Puntigrus tetrazona
GGTCAGGAAACACTCAGAACACACACACACACACACACACACACACACACTTTTTCAGGATCCATTGATAAATAGAAAGATCCAAAATTCAGCATTTATCTGAAATTAAAATGACATATTACATTATACATTACCTATACATATATACATAACATTCAAAAGCAAGAAGTAATTTTTAAAAAATATATAATTGCTATTTCTATTAATCATAATTGATTTATAAGGTTTTAAACGATTTCCGATAAATGCTGAAACCTGAAAGAATTCTACTTCTACTACTATGTTTTTAAGCAGCAAATCAGAATATTAGTATTACTTCTGAAGGATCTTGTGAATTAAGTAATGATGCTAGAAGCTGAGCTTCGAATCTCAGGAATAAATGACATTTTAACAGATAACGAAAAAAAAGCAGTTATATTAAATAGTAAAAAGGGGTGAAAAGTTGTTGCTGTATTTGGATCAAATGAATGCAGGCTTTAAATACCGGTAATGTCTGGTAGTTTTTAACCCGTGAGACTTGTTCAGGAGAGAGCAGTGCCACGGGGCTGATCGCCGGCTGTCTCTACGGCCTGCTCTACGGGATGGAGCCAGTTCCTGCTGGACTCTACCAGGATCTGGACAAGAGACAGAAACTGGAAGATCTGGGAGAACGGCTGCACCGAGCAGCGGCTGGAGAGAAGTAAAGCTCTGAGGCTCAAACACAGTCTGTATGGACGTTAAACCTCATAAAACCCATCCCACGTGAACGTGCCAAAACAATCAGACAGATATCCGGCAATGCGTCAGTATGCAACGTTAGGTCTTGCATGTGTTGCCATCTTTTAATGAAATAAACACATCTTATTGTTATTTCAGATCAGTTTAGTAATATCTATAAATATTCTATTTTAAAAATGCATCAATAAAAAGAAGCTGAAAAGAAGTACATACTTCAGTATACTTTATTTAGAACTTTGCAGTGAAATGTTTAAGTTAGCATTCATCTAAAAGTAAGCAATGCTTTAGAAGAATTGTCTGTGGTTAGTTAGTAGTTAACTACTGTGAAGTTTTACCAGAACCTTGTGAATCTGAATTGCTTTACATGTGACTGACACAAGATGGAGCTGTAACCCACGGCAACCTGCTTAGAGCAATGCTTTTTGGGTATTACTATACTTTACTATAATCAGCCGCGTGTTTAAACATCATTAAAGAAAAAAAAGGTTTTCTGTATATCTATTTTGCATTTTTAGCATTTGAAATATAACCTGTTTAAACTTAAGTGACTTTGCTCTTAATTCTGCTGTGAGTTTTTCAGAACAACAAATATAATATATAAAGAGGAAAACTGCACTAAGAGTCTCTTTAGCCAATCACACATGCTCTGTGCCTGTCAATCATCTTCTGGGTTGGCTGTTAATGTGGAGGGGGCGGGGTTTATGAGAGAGGGTGTGGTCAAAGCAGAGGTGGGCGGATCTAAATCAGAGACTAACACTCACAGAGTTGTCTTTTCCTATGAGCTCTTCACTTCAGTGACTCTAATACACTTTCCTACAATCCTAAAGACATTTATTGGTTCTGAATAACTTCCCTTTGGCTGTCTGCGTGTTATTCTGTGTGTAAGGAGTCACGTCTGAGTGCACAGAAACACACTTGTGTTCCACAGAGCTGAGAGAGACGGCCGTCAGATCTCCATCATCCCCACCCTGGACCGGAGAGTCGTCCAACGTCTGACCCTGGACCGCTCGACTCCTCCGGAGGTCAGGGCCGTCCTGGAGAATCTGCTGCTTTACCTGAGCCCAGGTCCCCCGAAGCCCGGGTCGGCGGCCCCTGGAAGAGCCCGTGTGCGTCTCACCGCCTTCCAGCTGCTCAGAGCCAGGTTTGTGAAGAGCGAGCCCAAGCCGGCGCTGACCCGCAGAAGAGAGGTGGGCTCTCTGAGCTCCAGACCCCAGCGTGTTAAACACACGTACGAATCAAGACCTGCGGCGAAGAGAAACACCTCCAGAGTTCAGGACATGATGAACAGATTCACAGCAGCCGGCAACAACCACCTGAAGAATCCTCAAACACGCAGACGAACGGCCGGATCCGGGTTCTCCAGCCTGATCAAGAGCTTCGAGACACTGGTGACGGAGAACAGCAGAAACGATTCAATACACAAGATCAACAAACTCAAGAACCAGTCCACCTCTTCACAAGAAACACCAACTGATTCACAAGAATCACTACAGAAACACGAGAACGAATCAACTGATTCACGAGAGTCACTAAAGAAACACGGGAACGAACCAACTCATTCACACGAATCACTAAAGAAACACGAGAACAAATTAATTGATTCGCAAGAATCACTGAAGTCTCACGAGAACGAATCAACTGATTCACGAGAATCACTAAAGAAACACGGGAAAGAACCAACTGATTCACAAGAATCACTACAGAAACACGGGAACGAATCAACTGATTCACAAGAATCACTAAAGAAACAAGAGAACGAATCAACTGATTCACAAGAATCACTACAGAAACACGGGAACGAATCAACTGATTCACAAGAATCACTAAAGAAACACGAGAACAAATTAACTGATTCACCTGAATCACTGAGGTCTCACGAGAACGAATCAACTGATTCACAAGAATCACTAAAGAAACACGAGAACGAATCAACTGATTCACAAGAATCACTAAAGAAACACGAGAACGAACCAACTGATTCACAAGAATCACTAAAGAAACACGAGAACGAATCAACTGATTCACAAGAATCACTAAAGAAACACGAGAACGAACCAACTGATTCACAAGAATCACTAAAGAAACACGAGAACGAACCAACTGATTCACAAGAATCACTAAAGAAACACAAGAACAAATTAATTGATTCACAAGAATCACTAAAGAAAGACGAGAACAAATCAACTGATTCACAAGAATCACTAAAGAAACACGAGAACAAATTAATTGATTCACAAGAATCACTGAGGTCTCACGAGAACGAATCAACTGATTCACAAGAATCACTAAAGAAACACGAGAACGAATCAACTGATTCACAAGAATCACTAAAGAAACACGAGAACGAACCAACTGATTCACAAGAATCACTAAAGAAACACAAGAACAAATTAATTGATTCACAAGAATCACTACAGAAACACGAGAACAAATCAACTGATTCACAAGAATCACTAAAGAAACACGAAAATGAATCAATTGATTCACAAAAAGCACTTAAACAACATGAGAACGAATCAACTGATTCACAAGAATCACTAAAGAAACACGAAAATGAATCAATTGGTTCACAAAAAGCACTTAAACAACATGAGAACAAACTAACTGATTCACAAGAATCACTAAAGAAACACGAGAACAAATCAACCGATTCACAAAAATCCCTAAAAAATTACGAGAATGAACCAACTGATTCACAGGAATCACTAAAGAAACTTGAGAACAAATCAATAGATTCACAAGAATCACCAAAGAAACACAAGAATAAATCAACCGATTCACAAGAATCACTAGACCGACACAAAAACAAATCATCTGATTCAGAAGAATCATTAAATCAACACAGATGTCCTTCTACAGGAACACATGACCCGGGCTCAGAGAAAGAGCTCAGAGTCCAGGACCTGAGTGAGAACAGTGCTGCTGAGGCGACTCTGAGAAAGACTCGATCGGGACATCCTTCTCTCGAGGTCTTAGACACGGAGTCAAGAAAGTCCCTCACACAGATCCTTCAGAGACCCGGAGCCCTGACGAACCCAGAGCAGAAGACCTCCGGCTCCGCTTCTGCTGCTCAGATTCAGACGCAGGAGAACGCCGAAGACACTCAGAAATACAGGAGCATGAGTTACTGTGACGCTTCAGAGAGAGTGTCCTACATCCCCAAAACCATCCGCTTCACGGACACCTTCAACTTCTGAGCTCTCCTTCACGAACGATTCCTCAGACAGTCTTCAGAACACAGCGATGATCAACGCAACTCACAATCACAGGAAAAAAACGGAATTGTTGCAGTTTTTTAAAAGATTGGAGTTTATATCTGAGTTAATGTCTTGAAACTCTGACTTTATACGTGAGTTTATGAAGTGTGTTCTGAGCGAGAGCCGGACAGGACCAGAACAGCATAAAACAAACCTTTCTGTGTGTATATATATATAAATATAAATATAAATATAAATATAAATATAAGGCAAACAGTTGCAATCAATTAATTTCAGCAACATTTAAATAAATTTAGTTCAAAGTTAGTCAACTAAATTTGTTTATTTATATGTAGATAAAATAAATAGAATTGACTAATTCTTTTCAAGGTAAGGCTTGCAATCGATTTCTTTTTCCAGTGTTTTAGTTAAAAGTACAGGCGCATTATGATTCTTATATAAAATATAAAATATTATAGGCATTTTTTTACCTAGTCGACAAAACCCGACTGTAGTTTAAACAATGCAAAAAAACACGATTAAGAGCTGATCAAGACTTATCCAGTGTTTGTGAAACGTCTTTCTTGATTTCATTCTTGATCTTCACTTTTATGCCACAGAAAGTTTTACTTGAATTGTCTTTAATATATAAATATAAATAAATGATACTAAATGCACTGCAAGAACAGACTCATCAAACAAGATTGTCTCGTTTCTAGTCAAAATAACAGAAGATATCTTCACTGTAAAAAACCTTGTTCTTGTTACTTATTCTTCTAAGTTCTTTCATCTTAAAAAGTTGACATGGTAAAATAGTAAACTTAAAAGTTAGTTGGACCAGAGAACAAGTCATCTTACGTTTTTAAGTAACCTGAACTTCTAAAGGGCTCAACTTAAATAGTTCAAGTTAGTTCTCAATGATTAGTGTAAATGATCACAGAATCCTGCTTCAATACTTCAAACAAAGACTAGAGGAGCTGAGAAAGATAGGACGAAGAGCTCTGGTGCACGGGATCTTTAAGATACTAAGAAATGAATTGATCTTTAATCTTATTCAGTTTTGTTGAGTCTTGATTTTTAAAGGAGACGTTTCATTTTCTACAGACATGTTCCACTTATATAATGAATTAGTTTACATATGAATGATAATTCTCCATACGCATTAGGCCACACATATCTAGGATCGCTTACTTTAGTAATATTAGTATAGACCTTCAGGTATTTTTACATGGGCTACTTTTATGTTAAATTATTTTACAAAAATGTATAAATATACAAAAATATCTTTTCAAGAAGAAAAAATGTCCTTTAAAGTTGTCCAGTGACGTTCTCAGCGATGCATATTACTAGGAAACTTATGAAACATGATCTCTATCCTAATGATTTTGTCATAAAAGAGAAGCGCATCATTGTGACTCAGGCGGTGTATTATCTCTACAAATATCCTCCTTTTATTATTTGAAAGTGTGTTTGATCTGAAGGTGTGTGTAAACAGAGCGTTTGAACAGACACACCCTCTTCAGGAGTGTGTGTGTGTGTGTCTGTGCGTGTGTGTGTGTGTGTCTGTATGTGTGTGTGTGTGTCTGTGTGTGTGTGTGTGTCTGTATGTGTGTGTGTGTGTCTGTGTGTGTGTGTGTGTGTGTGAGCGTGTCAGAGAGCGTCGTGATTGGCCAGATCTCACCATGTGCTCTGGTTAATCTGATGAGGATTAGTTAAGGGACTAGTTAAGGTGGCAGCGCTGCGTATGCGACCTCTCTTCACCTGTTTAAGAGGCGGGTCGTGGAAACAGGGTGAGCTGGATTATACTCCAGTGCTGATAGAAATAGCCGAGTAAACATGCTCTTAAATAACTAACTCTCTCATCTCCTTCCGGCAGTAGACTTAAATCACGACACATCACCCAAAACACTCCTCTGTGCACAGCTCTCTGTGCTTTAATCCACTCCATTCACTGACCACCACTGACCAGGATCAGCAGGATTTACTACAGCAGAGCAGATCTGACCGTCACGTCCCTCACACACACACACACACACACACACACACACACACACACACACACACACACACACACACACACACACACACACACACACACACACACACACACACACACACACACACACACACACACACACACACACACACACACACACACACACACACACACACACACACACACACACACACACACACACACACACACACACACACACACACACACACACACACACACACACACACACACACACACACACACACACACACACACACACACACACACACACACACACACACACACACACACACACACACACACACACACACACACACACACACACACACACACACACACACACACACACACACACACACACACACACACACACACACACACACACACACACACACACACACACACACACACACACACACACACACACACACACACACACACACACACACACACACACACACACACACACACACACACACACACACACACACACACACACACACACACACACACACACACACACACACACACACACACACACACACACACACACACACACACACACACACACACACACACACACACACACACACACACACACACACACACACACACACACACACACACACACACACACACACACACACACACACACACACACACACACACACACACACACACACACACACACACACACACACACACACACACACACACACACACACACACACACACACACACACACACACACACACACACACACACACACACACACACACACACACACACACACACACACACACACACACACACACACACACACACACACACACACACACACACACACACACACACACACACACACACACACACACACACACACACACACACACACACACACACACACACACACACTCACACACACACACACACACACACACACACACACACACACACACACACACACACACACACACACACACACACACCACACACACATTACTCTTAATAAAGTATTGTAATGTTGATACAGTTATGATCATACTGTACTTTTGATATACAGAGCAAAAGTCTGAAATCCAAAACCAATGATTAATGTCCTTTTAAAAGTCATAGTTTTTAAAAATTCTAAAACCTTTGAAGGTTTTATTCAGTTTGAGTCTCCTGGACTCTATGTTCGTTGGAAGATGACTGTATTCTGTAAAGATGCTTAAAGTAATACCTACGTATTCTCACTGTTTTACACGCAGGAACTGTTTACAAACTCGTTATAAGATCCTAATTAAAGACAGGCTCAGACAAGAGCCTCTAATTACCTTCTCATAAACCTGCTGAAACGCTGCGCGGGGAAAGGGCGTGGCCTGCACACGCAAGCCTGCACACGTCCATCAAGCTGAGGGGGCGGAGCTACGAGCTCTGACCCCCGCCCCTCCGCGCGCAACCTTTCGTACGTCAGTCAAACGAGGGGCGGGGCTCCGAGCTCGTAGCCCCGCCCCCTCGGCTTGATGGACGTGTGCCCTTGAGCTCTCTGGAGAAATTAATCGCAAAGTGTTCGCTATGGATGACGCGTCCAAACGCGCGCTCGAAGCAGAAGTCGGCGCGGTGTCGGTGTGATCCCCGGATTATCGCCGTCCCGCGCGAGAACGGAGCGTCGCGGGCCGTCGCCGAGGCGGCGTGGGAAAAGTTTCTCTTACGTGACGCGCGGGAGAAAGGCGTCTGGGTCGCGTCGCGTCGCGTCCATGCGGCACCGCGGAGCGTCCGTGATTGTGAATGGAGTCGCGGAGCTCTGAGGTCTGATCATGGAGCAACGCAACGGGACGCGACGCTCCGATCCGCCGCAGCTGCGCATCAACGCGCCGAGCAGCGCGAGAGAGAGAGCGGCCAGGTAACAGCGCACTACACAGTGCACACTACACAGTGCACACTACACACTACACACTAACCCCAGTGTACAGCGCACGACACACCGAGGACAGTTCTTACAAAACATGGTATGATTTATGAACAGCTTTATTCGTTAGATGGAATTAAATATCAAGTATAGACACACACACACACACACAGACAGGTGTCAGTTTTCCCAGGTGTGTCCTGATAACACACAGATCTTTGTTCATGCTCTTTAAGTTCTTATTTCGCCTTAAAAGTCTTTAAATGTCCTGGTTTTACTCGTAGAATGCATTGAAAATATCATTAAATATCAAAATACATTCCTTTATGCAAAGTGATCGTGAGTTTAGAGGAAATGTCTGGGAAATATTTGAATGATATTTGAATGGATGTTTTAGTCATGCTGTAAACTCGTTTCATTTTGTTTTCAAAAACATAAATAAAACGTTTTCATGAAATTGATTCAATTGATATTCTATCTATATCTATATGCATGATTAAATAATGAATATAATTAATATTATAATTGTTGAAGATCTGAATTCTAAAATGAAGTTTTTGTTAATTGATTTACAGACAATGAAGTACATGTAGAAATCATAGAGGTATTGTGTTGCTGGTTAGCTGGTTAGCTGGTTAACCCGTGGTCACCTGTTTCAGTGTGGATCCGTACGGCTTCGAGCGCTCCGATGATTTCGACTACGAGTCCTACGAGGAGCTGATGTCCGAGTACCTGGCCGTTCTCACCAGACGCTCCATCAAGTGGTCCAAACTTCTGCAGGGCAAGCGGCGAGTGGACCGCAACCTGAAGGGTGTGTGTCATCATCATCATCATCACCATCATCATCATCATCATCATCATCATCATCAGTCAAAACAGAACAAAGTCACTGTGGAATTTAATTAAATGTCTATATAAGGTTTTTATTTACTTATATTACAAAAACACATCAACATATAACATTATTTTAATAATATTATTAAATACTACTAAATATATATAAAATGTATTTGTAATTTTTTTATATATTTAAAATATTTTGTTCAGTAAAGTTTTTAGAATAATTATTTTATTTAATATTTTTATTGATTGGTAAAAAACTGGAATTAATTATTTTTTATAAATTAAAATGATTTAGATAATATTAATAGTTGAAATACAAAGCTGTTGAATTACATGTAATAGTTATCATATGATGCAATATATCTAACTCTTATATTAGTATTATCAATAAAAGCTACACAGTGTGTCTTTGGGTTTGAACAGAGGGAGGGACTCTTCATTTATCATCTTTCTTTCTTCTCGTTGTCATAATAATTCTTTATTCAGTCTTTTGATTCTGAGAAATGTAAACAGGTCCGTCCTACAACACTGCTGCTGATTATTCTGCTCTGTGTGTTTATGTTATTCATATGATGTGTGTGTGTCTCTCTCTCTCTCTCTCCCGTGTGTGTGTGTGTGTGTGTGTGTGTAGTGAAGCGGTACGTACGGAAGGGCGTCCCGAACGAGCACCGTCCTCTGGTGTGGATGACGGCGAGCGGAGCGCAGGAGCGTCTGGAGAAGAACCCCGGTTACTATCGGTCTCTGCTGGACGCTCAACATGACCCCCGACTAGTGGAGACCATCCGCACCGGTCAGACCTCTCACACACACACACACACACACACACACACACACACACACACACACACACACACACACACACAGATGTTACTCTGGAGGTGTTTGTTGTATTTCTTCTTGACTGTAGATTATGTTACTCTTTATTGTGTGGTTTTCTGCAGATCTGCACAGAACTTTCCCGGATAACGTTTACTTCCGTAAGTCTGCAGATCCGTGTCTGCAGAAGGAGCTGTTCAACGTGCTGCTGGCGTACGGACAGCACAATAAAACAGTGGGGTACTGTCAGGTACGTGATCACGCTCGGGTCAGTCACTGAATCAGTCGCATTCAAGGGAATCGGTTTGGTTTCTGAAGAATCAGTTGCATTCGGTTGAATCAGTAAACTTAAGAGCAAATAGGTTGTGTTTAGCTGTATCCGTTATATGTTATGTTTGGATGAATTGACTGCATCAGGGTGAATCAGTTGCATTCGGTTGAATCAGTCGTGTTCAGTCATGAGTCTATTGTGTTTGGATGAATCAGCTGCATCAGGCAAATCAGTCGAGTTCAGATGAATCACTTGCATTCAAGTGAATTAGTCATGTTCAAATGAGTCTATTGTGTTTGGATGAATAATTTACATCAGACGATTCAGTCGAGTTCAGATGAATCAGTCGTATTCAGATAAATCATTTATATTCAGATGAATCAGTTGAATTTAGGTAAATCAGTCAAGTTCAGCTAAATCAGATTAATCAGATTAATCATTCATATTCAGGTGAATCAGTCAAGTTCAAGTGAATCACTCGAGTTCAGATGAATCATACATATTCAGGTGAATCAGTCAAGTTCAGATGAATCAGTCAAGTTCAGATGAATCAGTCATATTCAGGTGAATCATTCGATTCAGATGAATCATTCTGATTCAGGTGAATCAGTCAAGTTCAGATGAATCATTCAAATTCAGGTGAATCAGTTTTGTTCAGATGAATCAGTTTTTTTCAGATGAATCATTCATATTCAGGTGAATCAGTCGTGTTCAGATGAGTGCCTGATGGGATACGTAGAGCTGGTGTCTCATGCAGTCAGTCGTTGTTTCAGTTTGTTTACCCGTGTAAAGTTTGCATGATATTTTAAATGCAAATGCCTGATGGAGCTCTCCGTCTCAGGGAATGAACTTCATCGCAGGATATCTGCTGATCATCAGTAGAGACGAGGAGACGTCCTTCTGGCTCATGGAGGCGCTGCTGGACAGAATCCTGCCAGGTGTGTTTCTGTGTCCTGATCAGTGCTTACTCATGAACACACACACACACCCATTAGAGGTCACAGAGTGTGTGTGTGTGACATGAGCAGATGTATTCTGAGCTCACGTCTATGAATAAACTCAGCTCAGGTCACATGGTTTGATCCTACAGCACTGCACTTCCTGTTCCTGCTAGAGCTCGGATCCACATCTGACTGACAGAACATCACCAAGAACATTAATACTGTGTGTGTGTGTGTGTGTGTGTGTGTGTTTACTGAGGCGTTTTCTGAAAACTTTTTACATTTATTTAAACTTGAATCATTTTGTGATTCTAAAAGGTGCTGATTCTGTATGTTCTTTAATAAAAATAACAGAAACATTCAATTAATTATCCATTTAAATAATTCATTTTTGAATTTTAAGTTACTACTAAAATATATATTTTTTTAATTTTAATTTTGGCATATTCATTTTAAATATCTATTGTGTTTTCAGCATTTTATACTTAACTAACGTTTAGTGTTTCTAGCATTTTATCATTCTTATCAAATATGTGTGTTTTTTGGCATTGAATTAGGTTTCCGTTACTTTCAACACACTCAGTTAATTATTGTTTTGTGTTTTTAGCATTTTATTGAAATCCTATTCTTGAAGCAGTAGAACTGTGACCTCTGACCTCCTCAGATTACTACACGCCGGCCATGCTGGGTCTGAAGGTGGATCAGGAGGTTCTGGGCGAGCTGGTCCGGATCAAGGCCCCGGGGGTCTGGAGGCTCCTGCAGGATCACGGGGTGATGTGGACTCTGGTGGTCTCTCGCTGGTTCATCTGCCTCTTCATCGACGTCCTGCCGGTGGAGGTGTGTCTAGTTTCTGTCCTTGAAGCTCCTTTGAGTTTGTTAAGACAGGAACACTGATCCGTCTTGCGTTTCTCAGACGGTTCTGCGGGTCTGGGACTGTCTGTTCTACGAGGGATCTAAGATCCTGTTCCGCGTGGCTCTGACTCTGATCCACCATCATCAGGACGAGATCCTTCAGGCCCAGAACCTGCCGGACGTCTGCGAGCGCTTCAAACTCATCACCAGAGGAGCCTTCGTCGAGGACTGCCACGCTTTCATGCAGGTACTTCCTGTTCCTGGAGATCCAGCTTCCTGCTGAGGTCAGACACACCTGGAGACCTCCAGAAGCAGGTCTGGATCTCCAGCTTCGACATGATTGCGGTCTGTACGGTTTTTAAAGTTAAAAAGAGTCTCTTCTGCATTTTTTTGATCAGAAATACTGTAAACAAAAACCTCAAACATTATTAGAATGTGTGTTAAACTGTTATTTTTTTCTGTGAAGTGCTGCTCCTGCTTTAATGAATCCTGAAAAATAAAATGCATCAGAGTTTCCACGAAAATATTAAGCAGTAATATCTGAGCAGAAGAGAGACATTACGAAAGGTTGATATTTTGGTTTTGCGAGTCCCCAACAATCAAAAAACATTTGAATAAAATATACATTTAATTTGACCTTATTTGTTCAATGACTCTCAAATGATTCGTTCATCGATTCATTTCCCCAAAGCCCTCCGGTGATTGGTCGATTTCATTTAAAGTGAGCTTTTTCAGCTCCTAAAGAGACTCCTAGTGGTGAAGAAAGAATCTGCATTTTCATTCAGACCAACAAGTGGGCGGGAAATATCTGAACTTCATGAAATGGTTGGAGATTCATTTCCATGATTCAGAGTCGACTCTGTCTTTTGAGAGACAATAACTTTGCAGGGTGTCAGCGTTTTCAGAAAACCGTAATACGGGAACGTTTAATAAATCAGAGACGGTTTGATCTCACGATTCTTTCTGATCTTCTTCTTGTGGTCTCAGAGGATCTTCCAGGAGCCCGGGACTCTCTCCAGGTCTACGCTCACTAAACTGCGTCAGAGCTGCCGGGCTCGGATCACGGCCGGAGAATCCTGACGCTCTAAACATTCCCTGATAGTGTGCACTGCACCTGACGCTCACTCAGTAGTGTGCACTCTCGGACTCTCATAAAGATGTATTTTCTTACGTTTGTAGAGATTTGAGTAGATGTAGAAGAATCAGAGATGCTGGACTCGATGTCTTTAAAACTTCCTCTTCTTAGTCTGAGACCAATAATACTGTGACTTCAGCTCTTCCTGCAGCAGGTGATTAAACTCTGACCAGATCTGACCATCCAGCGGCTCCTGACTCGCTTTCATTCGCTCCAAGAAACTTATTCAAAAAAAACACTCAGTGTCCTAATAGGGTTAGGTTTTGTTTTATTTTTAAAGGTTTGTACATTTAAGAGTTTTTAGCATTATGTGTTACATTCTTAAAACAAGAAAATAAATGCTGATTATCTGAAAAAATAGATTTAATTTTGTTTACTGAAATCCAGCTGAAATAAAGCATTTGCTTAAAAACGAAACGATTAGAAATGTTGAGTTCTGTTATTAATGTTGCAAACGACTAAAATCAAAGTAAAGCTTTAGATTTCTGAAGGATCATGTGACAAAGTCTGGAGAAATGAACGAGTTTTCATGAATCAAACAACAACGAGTGTAAGTCATTATTTATTTATTAACCTCAAACCTTGAAGCATAAAAATAACCAAACATTCACTACAAAAATATCAGCGCAGCAGTCATGTGACCAGACGAATCACCAGACGTGACCGGTGGGCTTCATCTTCATCATCATCATCATCACTGTCAGGAAGCTGCTGCCGATGAAGATGATGAAGATGATGATGTCACTGACATGCACTTTAGATGTCTTAGGAAAGCACAAGATATAGTTTCAGACTCACATTTATTCACTTCCCTTTTCACTCGAGCAACAAAATGAACTTCATCTTCATCATCATCATCATGTTTTTAGGGTTCAGGTTCACACAGATTCACTGCACGAGTCTCACAAAACACCACACTTTAAATCTGTGTGAGCAGACCCCTTACAGCTGTGTGTGTGTGTGTGTGTGTGTGTGGAGGATCATGGGTAATTCACCAGCGGCTCTATTCAGGTTTCATGATCCAAGAAACAAGAACAAACATTAATTATTTACATCAGGTGTCATTTAATGCCAGCGTCTCTCTCTCTCTCTCTCACACACACACACGATCTGATATAAACTTGTTTCTACATGAATCCAATTAAATTCAGTACACTAAAAGGTTCAGCATTTTAGAATAAAGAGCGTGGGTGTCTCAGGATCAGTGTGAACTACCCACAGCAAGATTATTAGAATAAAACAAGTCTGATTTGATGAGGATGAATGAGACTGAAGCTGTGTCTAGTCCATCACACACACACACACACACACCTTACAGTACACACATACATTGACCTCACGGAGAAATCACACACACTAATGACCACTGCAGTTGACCCTTGACCCTCACAGCGATCTCTCACACACACACACACACACACAGGTTATATCTGTGGTCAGGTAATAAAAACACATTCTGATTAATTGCAGGTGGATCAAATCATTAATGTCGCAAATATTAACTGCATTGTGTGAAATATGAACCTGCTTTCAATGCACTTTTTCCTGCAGAGAGGAAGTGTGTGTCGTGTGTCGTTCAGGTTCAGACTGAAGTTACTAAAGCCTTCGAAAGCAGCCCAAAAACAGCGTCTTGGGTTTCTTTGCTCTGTCCAATGATCATGTGATGATGTTTGAGCTCACCCGCACATCTCTAACACACACACACACACACACTGCAGCTGACCCCTGACCACACACACACACACACACACACACTGCAGCTGACCCCTGACCTCTCACACACACACTGCAGGTGACCCCTGACCTCACACACACTGCAGGTGACCCCTGACCTCACACACACTGCAGGTGACCCCTGACCTCACAGCGATCTCACACACACACACATACACACTGCAGCTGACCCTTGACCTCTCACACACACACACACACTGCAGCTGACACCTCTCACACACACACACACACACACACACACTGCAGCTGACCCCTGACCTCTCACACACACACTGCAGGTGACCCCTGACCTCACACACACTGCAGGTGACCCCTGACCTCTCACACACTGCAGGTGACCCCTGACCTCACAGCGATCTCACACATACACACTGCAGCTGACCCCTGACCTCACACACACACACTGCAGCTGACCCCTGACCTCACAGCGATCACACACACCCAGACACTGCAGCTGACCCCTGACCTCACACACACACACACACACACACACTGCAGCTGACCCCTGACCTCACACACACACACACACACACACACTAATCAGAGCGCAGACGGAGTGTGATCAGATGGTCTGGTATCCGGCGTG
>NC_056699.1:2498739-2506239 GCF_018831695.1 Puntigrus tetrazona
CTGATATTAATCAGGTTTACTGTCAAGGAACATGTTTTAACACTGAGATTTCTAAACAATCTTTCCATTGATTTTCTGGTTTGTTCTGATCGGACAGTATCTGAGGGAGAAAAACACGAGGAAATCACTTTAAAGTCGCCCAAATGAAGTTCTTAGCAATGAATATTACTAATCAGAAATGAAGTTTTGATATATTTACGATAGGAAATGTACTAAATATCTTTAAACGTGATCTCTACTTAATATAATGTTTTTTGACATAAAAGAAAAATGAATAAAATATATAATACAAACATATCTGTGCTCCAGTGTCACATTAAATGATCATTTAAAATGTAAACATGTTATTATTTATTTATCGTATCATTTAACTGTATTAAAAAAATCACTATTTAAATGGTATCATTATATATGAATTTACATATTTATACATTTAGCAAAAATAGATGAAGTTCTGAATTTAAACATATGTATTGCCTTAAATTCATTTTAAATCAATTTCTTTTTATTGTTGTGATTGTTATTTTAATGGCAATTTTACTTCCTTTTATGTAAAGCACTTTGAAAGACCGCTGTGCATGAGATGTGTTATATAAACAAACTACACACACACACCAGCTCCGCTCCTCTTCTGGATCTGGTTCTGTGAGCGTGTGTGTGTGTGTGTGTCACGCTCTCGGACGCTCAGAGCTATAATTTGTTTCTTTAAGGAATTACTCTGTGAATGAGGCAGCAAATCACATTAGTCTGGGAGTGTGTGTCCAGACAGCACCGAAACACAGTCATACCACACGCATTAATATTTGTCTTTTGCATAGAGTATATTAAGAGCTAGAAGACTCTTTTTTTGTTGCATTATATTCATAGCAATTGCTTAAATATGGCTTTTTTGTGATGCCTCAATCTATGAAAGCTTATTTCCACCACATTGTAAAAATTATGTATTTCTTCACATTTTAATTAGTTTATAATTAAAGTTTATTTCTCAGAATTCTATTTTTTCATGGCATGGAATTAAAAATGGAATTGCAACTTTTCACAATTCTGACTTCATTGGTTTTTTTAATGATAAATATAACAAGCTGCATGTTTTCTTTCATCATACACAGAATGAAAAATAACAGCAAATAAAAGAGTCTTAATATCTTAAATATGATTTATTCTTTCATATCTTTGCCCACTTACAAAGAATAGAATCCTCTGCTCTACAAAACTGTATAGGTGACAGAATACAGGTGATGAGTGACAGATCACACACTCACACACACACACACACACACACACACACACACACACACACACACACACACACACACACAGTCTCACACAGTCACACACAGTCACACACACACAGTCTCACACACACTCTAAACTCCAACACAACACAGAGGAGTCAAAGAAAAGTGCATCTTTAGTGAAAATCATTCGCAATCATGCTAAAATAGCCAGTATCCCAGAGTGCCGAGCGTCTGTGGTGTCGCGTCACATGACCCATCCGGCCCAGGAGCCCTTGTGCGGAGCGTGGAGGTCAAGGGTCACGGCTCTTACGCCACATAGTGGTACTGGTTGGGGTTTTCTTTGTCTCGTTCCATATAATCCCGGTCGATCAGAGACTCGATGCGCTTCTTCAGATCCGCCGGCTGCAGAGACAATTTAAATGATTCAAGACTAAAACGAACTGAATGTGAATATTAAACTGCATCTATTTCATTGATTAAATCACAGCCTGAATGATGGTCAGAATCTCCGGGCTCCTGGGCCTGAAGGACTAGGTTTGGGAATCAAGAATCAATTCCAATTCCTGAATCAGATGCTTGTTGTAAAATTAAAATGAATCAGTTCCTGTCCACATCTCTCTCTTCTGGTGGTGAAACAGAGCTGTTAAAATGTATCTGTCTTTGAATCATTCATTAAAGAGATTCATTCTGAAACACTGATTCGTCCTGTGATGAACGAGTCAATCTGGAGTGAGTCACTGAATCGTTCCGTTCAGAAATCAGATTCTGTTTGTTTGTCTAATATTTATTCTTCATGTAATGAAGTCTCAGTGTATCCAGAATCTGCTCTTAAATCCGTTCACAGGTTTTTTAAAGCCGGCTGATTTTTGTTCTTGATATTCAACTACAGCTGAATGTTTTGCAAAAAAAAAGACTGAATGGTTTGAATGTGTGTGTGTGTGTGTGTGTGTGTGTGTGTGTGAGTAAGAGAGAGAGAGAGAGAGAGTGTGTCCTGTGTGTGTGAAAGGAGTCACCTTTATAGGGAACTTGAGCTGATCGGAACTTGAGAGATCAGACAACAGCTGTGTGTGTGTGTGTGTGTGTGTGTGTGTGTGTGTCTGTGTTTACGTCTATCTGTGTGTGTGTTTGTATGTCTGTGTGTCTCTGTATCTGTGTGTGTGTGTGTCTCTCTGTGTGTGTGTCTCTGTGAGAGGCGTCACCTTGACGGGGAACTTGAGCTGGTTGTAGAGTTCAGACACGAGCAGGTTGTGGCTCAGAGTCTTCCTCATCTTCATGATCCTGACCACCGCTGCGTCGATCTGATACTGACGGTCCTGGAACACACGCTCTGTGGTGCTCACCTGCTCCTCCACCTGACCACACGTCACATGACCATCAGCTCACCTCATGTCCACTCAACCACAACAACGACCGACGCTCTTCAAACTCTTTGATTTTCGTAACTTCTCCTCAGAGCTGCTTATGCTTTATGATCTCTGTGTCTGGGAATGAACACACACACACACTCTCACCGTCTCCTTCATCTGGATCTGGTTGATCTTGATGCGGAAGAGTTTGTGTCTGAAGTCGCTGTTGAAGTGAAAGCGGTCTCCATCTTCTACATCCTTCCCTCGAGGAGATTTATTCAGCACTCTGGCTTTTCCACAGGCCAGAGACTGCAGTGTACGCTTGAGCTCGCCGTCCTCTGTGACACACACACACACACACCAGTGTTACTGACCTCTCACACACACACACACACACACACACACACACACACACACACACACTGTACCAATGCCTGTGGCTGAGCGGATGTCCTCCACTGAACACTCATCAGTCTCGTTGAACATCAGCAGGACGAGAGTCTGAAACAAAGACACCTGCAGCTCCTTCTTTCCCTGCAGAGACACACACACACACACTTTTTTAGTCTAAGACTTCTTATAAATGTATATAGCAATAAGGAATAAGTCAGTGTACATATGCAGTGCTATGTCTCTATTTGATGTTCTTATGGTTTTATTGTGTGTGTGTGTGTGTGTGTGTGTGTGTGTGTACCTCTTTAAATTCAGTCTTCAACACTGCGTGACCAAGTGTGGCCTGCCACTGCAGTTTACGGCCACTGTGTTTCCCCAGATAGAAGAGCTTAAACACCTCCTGAAGCTTCACCATCTGAAACACACACACACATTCATCATTTAGGCCGTTTGTATTAACCACAAACACATACTGATAAAAATTAGTCAGGGCATTGAATGTCCACCACAGTACACACACACACACACTCATACACTCATACACACACACACACACCTCAGCAGGCAGATGGACGTCCATTGGTGTGTATGAGGGCCAGTAGCCCATCGTCAGGATGTTGACGGTCAGCTCGATGTTGCTGGGATCACTCTGGTTCTGCATGTACTGAACACACACACACACACACACACACACACACAAAACATTAGGACTCTCATATGACACACAGATCAAACACACTTCACACATCAAACCACGTGTGACGAGCTCCGACTGAGCGGGAGAGCTGCAGCACCTCACAGGAAATCCTGACAAACACTTACTTCAGTTCCATCTGTGTATTTATCTATAGAAATCTGTCTGCATATCTACTAAAAATGAAGTGTGTGTGCGTTTTTAGCAGTGTGTATTTTTCTCTCTCACACACACACACACACCTGTTTGAACTGGATCATGATGTCTTTGGAGAGCTCCATGTCTTTGAACATCCCCTCGAGTTTACTGGTGAACGCTGCTCCACACTCTACACGCGCACACACACACACACACACACACACACACACACACACACACACACACACACACACACACACACACACACACACACACACACGTCAGAGAACAAGTACAGAAAAAACTAATGGACAACAGTTAAAGATGCATTGTGTTGTTTCTGCTCCACTGGAAGAACCAATCAGAATCACATCCTGAACAGATCGACCAATGAGGAGAGTTTGGGGACAGTCTTTTGATTATACACCGTTATAGTGTATATTAATACTCTTTATCCATTTTAATTATTAGTCATTTCTTATGTGCTTTTATAATTTTTTTTAGTTTCTATTTTGTATGTAATTGTAATGTATGTTCAACACATGTCAAACATTTTCTACATATAAAAGATTAAACATTAGCAAAATGTTCTAACATATTTTTGTTAGAAGGTTGCCACAAATTGTTTATTTTATATTTTCCTTAATTTTAAAAACTGAAAAAAATAGTAGTTCATGTAACATTTCTATTTTACCTCTAGTTTTAGTTAGTTATTCTGCTTGTTGTGTGCGATCAGAAAAAAAAGAACTCAGGTTAACTAGTCAAAGTGAAACTGACTTGTGTTTTTACTGAATTATTGTTTTACTGACAGAAAAAAGCAACTCAACCACAGCAATCTGATCACTTCCTGTTTGCACGATCCCGTGACCTCGCTGCCGGGAAACTGAATGGTGGTGTTTCCACGGCAACCGTCTGATGACCAATGAGAAGCCAGATGAAGAACGAACCGTGTTTGAGTTTGGACAGCATGGACTTCTCCGCATCCACCGAAGCACTCTTCCCCACCAGAAGACGCTTGGCCAGATCCTTCTTATAGAAGGCCTCGAACACGTCCTTCCCTGCAGCACACACACACACACACACACACACACACACACACACACACACACACACACACACACACACACACACACACACACAGACACACACAGACACACACAGACACACACACAGACACACACACACACACACACACACACACACACACACACACACACACACACAGGATGAGTTCAGCTCCTTCTCTGTGAGACGCTCATGTAAAGTGAAGCTGGAGTCCAGGTCACCGTGGATGAAGCGGAAGATGATCATGATCTTGTCCAGAATCCTCTCCAGCTCCTCCTCGGTGGCCTCTTTATTTCCCGCCCGTAGCTTAGAGTCCACGTACTTCGCTGAGGAGACCAGAGCAGATCAGAAGGTCAGGTTTATTCATCAAGAGCCCTTTAAACTCATCCAAAGACATTTACAATGTTCTTCTGAATTTTCTATTCATCTGTGAATCATGAAAATGAGATATATGAGTTTTCAACATTGATAACAATCAGAAATGTTTGTTGATCAGTAAATCAGTATATTAGAATGATTTCTGAAGATCATGTGACACTGAAGACTGTAACGAATAGAAATAAATGAGTTTAACACATTCACAGAGAAAACAGCTGCTTTACATTAGAATAATACTTCAGATAATATTTTTACAGTATTTTTGATCAAATAAAAGCAGCCTTGATGATCATATCTTACTAGTAATTTCATGCCAGATTTTGCTGCTGATATTAAGTATTATTAGGGCTGTGTAATAATGTTGAAGCTGTTAATGGTGATTATCTGGATTTGATCAGAATGCATGCACTTTCTCTTCAGTTCAAATCAATCGTCAGCTCGAGCGTTTCCTCAGAGAGCGCAGACGAGGTCCTGTACGGATCTCACCGATGAGCTCGGCGGGTTTGTTGGGTCTCTTGTTGATGAAGCTCTCGAAGGCCTCTTTCATGGCGTTGATGAAGCTGTCGTTCCTCTGGAAGCAGCGCTGCGTCACGTGGTCCATCTTGTCCTTGAAGTCCAGCAGCTCCTGAACCATCTCTTTATCTCTCTCCGGAGAACTCACGATCTCTCCTCCGAAGCTCTGCAGGACCAACACTCTGGTTATCAGCTTTACTATGAGATACACATCACCTGAATAAACCGTCTCTCTACTGATGTCTGGTTTGTTAGGATCGGACAACATCTGTCTGAGATACAGCTATTAGAAAATCTGGAATCTGAGGGAGCAAATAAATCTAAACATTGAGAAAATCACCTTTAAACTTGTCCAAATGAAGTTCTTAGCAATGCATATAACTAATCAGAAATTGATTATATTTGTTGATATATTTATGGTAGGAAATGTAGATGATAACTTCATGGGACATGAACCTAACTCAATTCTAATGATAGAATATGCCTCAGGGCTCAGTGCTTGGACCACTTCTCCTCTCGTCTGCACGACATCTTTAGCTTCTTTCATTCAGAAACATGGCTTCTCATATCACTGCTACGCTGATGATACTCAACTGAATCAATGAGACTTAAAAAGTTTATTCATTCTATTTAATCTTAAAAAATTGTATGCATACATTTCAATGGTTTTTACATTTAAATGATACTATTTCTATTTGTTGTTGATATAGTATAGCCTAACATTTCACAAAATGCTCTTCATCAGACTTCATTTCTCTAATAAACAGCGAGCTGCAGACGCTGGTAAAAGAAAAGCTACATGAGATTTTGTTCACGAGCTGTTTTAGTGAAGTTTTGTAACTGAAACACTGATTGAGTGATTATGTGAGATGTTCATTCAAGTTTATTTTGCATTAAAACTAGCAATAAATAGAAAGAGATGATCACGATGGCGTCAGAACCGAGGAGTTTATATATCTGTCACGTCATGCTAAAGAGAAACAGCATTTATTTCCGTGTCTTTGTTCAACACACAAACACATACAGAACCAAAAGACCTGCACGGATCATTTTTGTACCGTTGCACACCTAATAATATTGCTTTTTGATTGCTTCTATCGTCATGATTTATATTTGGCTTTGGATAAAAGCATCAGTTAAACGACTAAATGCATTGTTGTGGTTTGGTGAGAGCGTACCTTGATGTATTCTCTCCAGGCCTGCAGCAGCACAGTCAGCCCTCCCTTGACTTTACTGAAGAGCTCGTAGAGAAGAGTCAGCTCACACACACGGTTCTCATCCAGCAGCATCTGCAGGCCTGCACACACACACACACACACACACACACACACACACACACCGTCAGCCGAGCTCGTGTGTGTTTCATTACGTCTCCAGTCTGTGATCTGTACTCGGGATCCAGACCTTTCTGCAGGATGGAGGTCATGTGTTCTCCCAGCAGCTGCTTCTCTACTGTAGTGATGAGCGGCTTTCTGACACACAGACAGGTGTTAGAGCAGAGATTACATGACCACACACACACACACACACACACACACACACACACACACACACACACACACACACACCTGCAGGAGACAGCAGCAGATCAACACCTCTCTGTCATACACATTAAGTAATAAAGATGGATTAACAGATCAACCAGTAGCTATGTTTACATCCTTCTATTTTTAGGTGTATTTTGAGATATCACATAATAAAAAATGCTGGACGAAAACACCAAGATGTGCATCAA